>NW_006800335.1:238693-271376 GCF_000485575.1 Poecilia formosa
CGCCCTTTAGCTATTGGAAGCTCGAATTGGAAACCAACTTCAGCTTCGTCGTTCCCACGAAGCCAGAGGTACTAAGAGTGACTATCTGGAGTCCGTCTCTCGTTATCCTGTCCGGTAACGATCTTCTGTAGCCCTTTAAGTTTCAGTCTAACAGCGAAACTGCAGCTTAACAGCAGTCCATATTCGCGAACAGCTAGGTTAGCTTCGCTCTAGCTCTCGAGTACATACAGCGACGAAGAAAAACAAACACAGTCTAACAGCTTCTCATTGAAACTCTACTGTGTCCTGCTAACTTGCATACTGTATATTACAACTTCTCCTGACGACAAGTTTGTGCTTACTCACTTCGAAACCAGCTAACTGCTCCTTCTCTGCTATCTCCTCTCATGCTGAACCCACTCTTTTTTTCCTCACACCTCTGCTACCTTCACAGACCGTACTACCGAAGGAAAATACAATTTTCGCTGGCAATTCCCCAAAAAGTAAAGATAACTTATTTTAAACAATGTAAACACATTTTTAATAACTTTATATGAACTTTGAAATGTTAATTTAAATAAAATGATAGAATAAATAAACTTATTCTTGCTATTTATTATCTTAGACTTCTCTTATGTTTTACTATACGGGTTATACACAAATTAGGAATAACAACCCAGGTTGTTACAACCAGGGTTGTTAAACAGATATAAGCAAAAATTCACATTTTTGTTTTTATGGTGCCATGTATATTATTTTGAGAGACTTTTTATTGGTAGAGTCATATATAGGACAAAATAAGATAAAACTATTTAATCTATCAAGGTGGAAATTTTCCTTCGGCTCTGAAATGATAAATCATATTCATAGAATCACATTATCAACAATTTGTGAATAGAGCAAAACACTTAGCACGCTATAGGTAAATGTTATTTAGTTTAGTTAAGAATAATTATTGCACTGTCAATAAATGACTTCTAATACATATTCTTAGTTGCCAAAAGAACACAGTAACATCTTCATGAGCTCAGAGGGTCAAACTGATGAATAAAGAGGATGGATGCTCTCTGCTAACTCTGTCTCAAGACAGAGTTGTTTTTGGTTTCACCACTATTTACCTGCTGTTATACCTGCCATTCAAAGTATTCTTAAAAGATTGTCTGGTAATCTGCAGTTCATGTGACCAAACCAGCCGAGGAGATGAAAAGTTAAAACTTGAATTAAAATGTTGTTTTAACTTGAGTTAAGTTAAAACTCTAGTTAGAATGTTAAGTTTTAACATTTTAACTCAACAACTTCTAATTGTGTATAACTAGGTTGTACACAACCTCAAGTTGGGTAACCCCAAGATCACTGGGTCTTCTTAAAAGATAGAGTCTCTGAGAACAGTTCTTAAAGATATAGGCAGTGTTTTCAGCAAAGTTGAGCTGACTGTCCAGGAATGACACAAGGATTTTAAAATTTGACACAGTTTCAACAGGTTGGCCATCGAGAGAAACTGGAATCACTTTCAGGTCTTGTTTATGTCATTTAGTTAGCTCTACTTCCTTAAGAAAATGGAAAGGTATGTTCTTTTGTGAGGGAATTTATCTTTTACTGTTCCAGTAATTCCAGAATTAATAATAAATAATAAAGATTTTGTGGTATTCTGATTTAGTAATGTAATTAGATTAGTTATGTTACCACCCCCACGCCACTAGAGGCAGCGATGGACCCCGAAAAGATGCGGCTAAGGAGCAGATTTAGAAGTACACCGAAAACTACAGAATTTGTTAAAAAACTATGAGCTGCGCTTAAGTAAATAAAAGATTGAAGTTCAAATACATGCTGAGAGTGAAACTCCTTCCTAAAGGTGAAGATGTATCACAGATTTAAAAAGAAAATAAAAACGGGAGACCGTGGATAATACAGGAAATAGCGCCCCCTTCGCTTCCGGATTGCAATGGTCCCATTTCCAAATAAGGTATGAGACTGACAGTGGTCTGTCCCCGCCCCTTTCTGTTTGCTGCAGCGAGGTGTACTTTCTCTGGGCCGCACTAATGTTATACCGTCATATCACGGTGGGGGCCACGAGACATCATCCTGCGGGCCGCGAGAGTGAGACCTCTGGTCTAAAGAGAAGCTTCTTCATACTTTCTGTAGAACTGTTTTTCAGAAGATATCTGGAAAATCTAAAGAGCTCCGAGAGGGCCTACACTGTGTTGGAGAGCAAAGTTGGTTAACTCAAACTGGACTGATTATAATTAACAAGTTTTTGCATTTTAGATGTTCATCTCAATAGGTTACTATATCAATGAAAAGTTATTTTACTTAAGGTACTATTAAGTTGCTATTTTACTTAAGTTTGTCCTGGCTGCTTTTTTTTTTTTTTTTTTTTGCTGTCTAAAAGCAAACAAATAGTAAGGCCTCTACTCAAAAAGCCAAGTTTGGACCTCTGTGTACTTTTGAATGTCAGACCTGTATCTATCTGCCCTTTCTTTTTAAAATCTTATAAAAAGTGATTTTTAGTCAACTACAGTGTTTTTTAGAATTTTATCCTTGAAAAGTGTCAGTGTCATTAGATCCCATCACAGCACTGGGGGCTGCACAGTCTGTGGATGCTGGAGTTGTCCTTTACCTCACAGGGACTTGATACAGTGGATCACAAAAATAGTTTAAATTGATTTATTTTTATTACAGGCACAGTGCATATTAGTAAGATTTCTGTAAACATGCAGAGTTAGCCAGAAGGCTATTTTTCACCTTCAGTCCTTAGACAGATGATAAAAGTCGCCCAGTCCTGCTGTCATGCCTAAGTTACAATGTTGGCTTTCTAGGCTTAGCCTCATATTTAGTGGGAAGATCCTCCTCTGTAATGATTGGTGACCTGCCTTCTTCCACTGATCCTATTTCTTGTGGTGACCTGTCCATCAACGGACCTCAGTGGTTCTCCTGCTGGAAGGTAAAACTCTGCCCCAGAAAGAAAGAAATATCTGTATTTGTTTAAAAAAAAGAAATAAAGTTTTTTGTTGTGTGGAATTTTTTTTAACCCACTGGCATACACTCTGTGCACAATTATTATTACAAATAGCAGCTATAAGTTTTCCATTCATGGAGTCTGTCAGTTGTTGATGTGTTGACGATCTTTTTGTGCAGCAGCAACCACAGCCTCCCAGACACAGAGATAAATCTCCCATTTAAGAAAGACCCACAAGTTTTCAATGGGGTTTAAGTCTGGTGAGGAAGGGGGCCATTTCTTTCTTTCTTTCTTTCTTTCTTTCTTTCTTTCTTTCTTTCTTTCTTTCTTTCTTTCTTTCTTTCTTTCTGTCTGTCTGTCTGTCTGTCTGTCTGTCTGTCTGTCTTTCTTTCTTTCTTTCTTTCTTTCAGACCTTTACTGGCTAGCCACATAGAGGAGTACTTGATGCTTGTCATGGAGTATCGTCCTGCATAAAAGTCATGGTCTTCTTGAAGGATGCAGACTTTTTCCTGTACCACTGCTTGAAGAAAGTGTCTTCTAAAAACTAGTAGGCTTTGGAGTACATTTTGAGTCCATCTTCAACCTGAAAAGGTCCAACTAGCTCGTATTTAATAATAGCAGTCCATACCAGTACCTGCCTCCACCTTGCTGGTGTCTGATGTGAAGTGGAGCTCTGTGCCCATCACTGATCCTCCACAGGCCCATCCATCTGGTCCGTCAAGAGTCACTCTCATCTGATCAGTCCATAAAACTTTTGAAAGATCTGTCTTCAGATCTCTCTTGGCCCAGTCTTGATGTTTCAACTTAGGTGTCTTGTTCAGTGGTGTTCGGGTTTCATCCTTCCTTACCTTGGCCATGTTTCTGAGCTCTGAATATCTTGCATATTTGGAAAAAGCAAAGAATTGGTCATAGTCACTTGCATAATGTGCAAAAACATATGAAATTTACTCAAATGAACAGGAGACTGTTTTTTTTTATGTGTATCAAATGGCAGTAAAACACCAAAACGTTGATCAATTGCCAAAAGCTGCTGAAAAAGGAAGAAGAAGGCTACAGTAAACCTGTTAAAAATAATTATAAGAAAACATTCACTAAGGGCTTGTTCAAATTGTGAAGAAATAGAAGGAGTGGAACATATTTTGATAAAATGTAGAAAATATTCAAGAGAAAAACTGGAAATGTAAAAGACAATGGGAATTTCAATAGCAAATGTTTAATATATTAGTGAAGACTCAAGCACTTACAAAATATTTAAAAGAAAGTTAGCTGGAATAATTTTTAGTTATTTATTTATTTAGTTATTTATTTAGTTAGTTAGGCAAGTTAAATTTGTGAATTGCACCTCAGTCCAGTTGATGGCGGTAATACACAAAAAATGTAATCTGCCAATGAAACGTCATAGAAGAAGAAAATCATGCACACAAAACGAAAGCTGTTCTATCCGGAGAAGAGTTTTGTTGTTTTGTTATAGAGTTAGAACTGCTGTTTTAATTCACTGATTTCCTCTCGGTTTCCTCAGGTTTAACTGGTGTGCCCTCAGTTAAACTTACTGTGCAGAGTCGCTGACGCTACAGACAGGCGGCCGCCATGAGCTCCACCATGTCTATGCACACTCAGCTTGCAGCCGTCATAGAAGCTCTGGTCCACGCTGCGGTCGCGGAAATGGAAAGGCTGGAGGACGAGAGGGCGCTTTCCAAGGCCCGAGGGACCACAGAGGAGCGGCATGAGACGGGAAGAGAGCAGAAGGAGACCCGAGAGAAGTTGGTAAGGAGCTACAAGCTAATTACCGTGTGTTTTTTGATGTTGAATGCTTCTGAGTGGACCATAATACTTTAGACTCCATATTGTTTTATGTGAGAGCATACACAGAACTGTAAAACACAATATGTTTAATATTTGAAGAACAAACAGTGGTGTTAGGATCCTGGAAGACTCGGGGCTTTGCCCCAAAATAATATACTGAATTGAAATCAAGTTTTTCTCTTAATTCACAACAAATGTCTTCTGATCACAAATTGATCCTTATGAAAAAGTACAGAATGCTTGTTGGAACAGATTGGTTTTTCCAAGCATCACTGTCCCTCTTCATCTCCGACTCCATGCGCGCCCATCTCACTGCTACTGTGAAAAATGAAGTGAAGCAATCTAATTCGGAGCTTGCCGTCATTCCGGGAGGATTAACAAAAGAACTTCAACCGCTGGACATTGGTGTAAACAGGCCGTTCAAACAGAAGTTGCGAGTGTTGTGGGAGCGATGGATGACGGACAGCGAACACACGTTAACTAAGATGGGGAGGCAGCACCGGGCGAGTTACGCCACCATGTGTGAATGGATGGTGAATGCCTGGGCTAATGTATCTGCCTTAACTGTTGTCCGAGGTTTCGCGAAAGCCGGCATCATTGCTGAACCTGGCAATGAGACTGACTCCAACAATAATGAGAGGGAACCTGGCATGTTTGATGGCGAAATTGCCCAGCTGTTCAATTCAGATACAGAAGAGGAGGACTTTGATGGATTTGTGGAAGAAGAAGTGAGTGTATTGTTACATAGTCGAATAAAGTTCAACTAAACTTACTGTTTTGTTTCCGTTACCTTTTTTTTTTTTTGACCGTATGTTTTAGCATGCGTCTTATAATCCGGTGCGCCTTATGTATGGGTTAAATACAGAAATGGACGCCATAATTGAGAGTGCGCCTTATAATCCGGTGCGCCTTATGTATGGGTTAAATACAGAAATGGACGCCATAATTGAGAGTGCGCCTTATAATCCGGAAAATACGTTATTGATTTTGCTCAGGCCCTCCTTCTTGTCAGTCAGCCTCCTGCAAGCAAAAGCTGTATAATTGATCTGATTGTTTAGTGAAGGAGCGAGGAGTGAAACAGTTTTTCTACCACAAAATTAACGTTTATATTAAAATTTTTGTATGAAGTCAACTCAGAGAATATTTCTGTTATTTTTATAAGTAAAGAAAACACACTTTTTGAAACCAGAAAACTCTCTGCGAGTGCTTTTTATTTTGAGTGAGTTGAAAACCTCCTCCTGAAACTGCTCTGGCATTTTTGTTTTTTGGACCTTATTACGATGCAAGAGTCGCCACAACAATGCTCAATTAATGATTAAAAATAGTTTCACAAGTTTCTGTCTAATGAAACTGGCAGCATTCCCTCCTCCTGGATGGGCATGTAGGGAAATCACTTGTGTTATGATGTTGACTTTACAGCTATCCCTCATACTGAGCATGCATGTAGCAACAGTGAAAGGAAAAACTCCAGCAGAACCTGCTCACTACACGTGGCTCTCTGCCATGACTGACTGGGGGTTTGAGAAGACAGAGCAGAGACACAGAAAAGAAACAGTTGAAGTGATGTAGGATTATTTATGTTCATGAAAGCAAAAAGTTAATAGCAGGAGAAGGAGATAACGCTGACATCTTCCAGTTGATGGGAGCATTATGTCAGACGATGGCTTCCTCTACATAGGAACCACAGCCAAACAGAATGAAACACCAGGCGGGGGGTGTCTGCAGGATATAATCAAAGGGTACACACAAAACTATCACTGTACCTGACCCACACGAGCACAACCACATCCCAAATGCGCATCATGTGCATGACATACAAAACCTAACCCTCACAAATATGCCACAAGAAAGCGAAGCGCATGGCCCACAAAAACAGCAGATTGATCCACACAAGGCCCAACATGCACAATGCACACTTGCACAAGCACTTATATGCCTGCTTGGTTTACTTTTTTAAAAAAATTTTTTTAAATTACACTAAATAATAAAGACAGAAAAGCAAATCCTACCTGCATGATCCACATGATGCGAAGGAGGTCGGAGGTTCGCAGGCTCAGGTATCGTATCTAAGACATCCAGGGGAGCAGGAGTAGGAGAAGAGACAACATTTGGGAAACATTGTTGGCTTAATTTCTACTCTTTTTGACAAACGTCTCAACTAGATTTTATTTTTTTAACTCTCCCGCTGTCTTAGTTCTGGAAGAGTGCGGCAGATGTCAGTCGGTCAGTGGAGAAGTGATGGGGTGTCCCACTCTTCAGTTCCAGAAACCACAAAGCAAAAAAACTTGTAAAAGTGCAAGGGGGGTTCTCTTGACCCCCCCTTAGTACTGCAGGTTTAAAGTTGGCTTATTCATTTTTGCCTAGCTTAACTGCCTAGTCATATTTAGCTTACGCCAAACCACCAAGTAAAAGTAAATTCACAAATAACTGGTTGAACAATCTTCCCAAATTTCCTTAATTTTGGGTGATCGTGATCAGCCGTTACTTACATATGAAACTGATCTTAAATACCTCCACAAGAGTCTTAAAATCAGTTATTGTTTCCTTTTGCTCTGCTGTTAGAGAAGGCTGACTGAAACACCTGCCCACTGGGTTTGCACATTTGTTGTCACAGTTCATAGGTCATCAGGAGCAGCCATGTCGTTTGTTTGGAAGTATTATACAATTAAAGAAAGAGAGGAAAATCACAAAATCCCCAGAAAATATCTTCAATATTTGTTGATGTGACAATGGATTTCTCTTCCAAGGGCTAGTTTATTTCTTGTGTTCCTGGACAAGCAGGTGGAAACTGCCTCCCTGTTCCGACAGAAACAGGAGTTTTCTTCCTTATTCTGCTTCAGCAGAATAAGGAATTTTTGTGTTTCAGTTCTTAAAGGCTGGAAGAAAACATGTTCATTAAGTGATGAATATTCATCATACTGTTGCTATTTATTCAGTGTTTTGCATGCGTCAGCTGGATTGTATAACCTGATAGGTGCAGTTTGCTTCCATCATGGAGACTCTGGGAAACCAGGCTCTGGGGAGGATCCTACACATCATGGATGAAGCCAGGCTTGTGGCTCAGGTAGGGCATGTCTGTAAGAAGCCACAGACCAGCGTCCTCAACGTCCTCAGCCACACATCCGTGGGTATGAACACAGGCAATGCCCCCAATAATGTCACACACCAATCAAAGGAGATGGAGAGTTATGATGTCAATATTTGTTCCCAGCAGAGCTTGAGCACTCATATGGAGTCAGAAACCAAAACTGTAAGGCAGAAAGAGAAGCTCAGGTAAGTCTGTCTCACCTGTTCATGTCTGTGTTGCCCTCATTGACCTTACTGACATCTGGATGTTGGGTCACTGCAGCTGAAAGCAGGTGGTGATGCTGTGGAGACACAGTTTGTTCCAGCGGTCAACGTTAAAGATGGACATGGGAACATTGACCTGGAAGCCATTAGAGAGAGTGAGAACTTGATTCATATTTGCTAGAAAATGAAATTTGAACATGTCAGCATTTTTCTCTAAAAATATCATTCTAATAGGTACGACACTGTCACGTGATGTCAGTAACAACCCCACACAAAGAAATGACACTGATCAGTCTATAACTTGGATTTAGTTCTAATTGGTGGCCTATTAAAAGATTTATCTTCCAAGGTATCAAACTGGAAGCATCTAATGATGGGAGTTTTGCTTATTTGACACACTTAAATATTTTAATTAATCTGATTAAATGCCAGAGGATTTCTGACCCTGCGGTGTCCTTTTGCACCGCAGGGCCTAGCCTGGTCCCATTCGACCCAGCCTCCTTCGGCCTGGCCCTATGATGTAAAAATGATGTCAAAATGCTAAATTTAGAACAGTTCACTGCTCATGTACTACGGCCATATTAGTTTCAGACAAACAAGAGCAACAAAGTTTGTGTTTGAGTCTCATCCTATTTTCAACAGAGTTATGGTAACAACAAAACACTGCTGCTTTAGAGTCTGCTGGGGTGATTGCGACATGGTAATGTTGGAATGGCAAGAAACATCAGTGCTGTAAGCAAGAGGAGCCTATCCCATCAGGTCAACAGGGTTCTATTGAAGCTGGTGTCGAGGAGAAATGTCAGCCTCTAACTGACAAGCTTCTGGACATCAAACCCCGCTTCAGCTGATGGCCCGGTCAGCCTGAGAAGCTTGCAAATCTTCCAGCCACCCCCTTTAATGTTATATGTCTTTCACTTGGAATGAGGCTGAATTGTTTTAGAAATCTGGAAAAATAGATTTCTGGGATTTTGTATTTTGCTTACTTTCTTGATCAAGGCAACTGATAAAAACCTCTGATAATTTTGTTGAGAACAGTAACCAGCATTTAACGGCATGAAGGTGACAATTTCCAGAAAGACCTTCATTTATTAATTTCCAGTGCATTCCAGCGTATTTCCAACTACAGCACACAGTAAAATATCCAGCAAAACAGAAAAAGTAGATAAGTTGCAAAAAAACCAAAATCATTGAATCATGTTTAATTATCTTTCCCTGAAACTGTGGTTGAGTGAACTTTTTAAATGTAATGAATTTGCAAGGAATGTTTTATGTTGCCAGACAGGCTGTTAAGGGTGCAGTACTTTTTTTTGTGGATCTTTTTTTGTTTTGTTTTTTTTTTTAGCTTTTTTTTTTTTTAGCATCTTCCCTAAATTGATAAAATCCCAATTTTTAAAACTGAACATTTACTCAGCTTATGTGCCTGACATGAACTGGAAAATCAAGTGTGTCTAAAAACAAACAAAAAGGAAAAAAAAACCTCTGTTGGTACACAAAATGAATTTGTAGTGTTTTCTGTTCATTTCTTTGTGTGTGAATTATTTAAACTGTCACTGACATCTGGAGTGTTTTAAAGTACCGATGAATCCACATATTACATCATATTGTATAAAAAGACAACCTAATATTTCATACTGGTTAACTAGTCACACTAAACCTTTCCCATTAGATCAGTTGGGATTACCAAAATGATTTCATTTTTGCTAAATGCAAGCATTTAAAAATATTTTGTATGATTTTCTTTGACACTATGCAAAACACATGGAGGAGCAAATGCAGTGAGTCAATGACTTAAATGAATGAATGTGTTTTTGTAGTCATCATACACACTTGGTGTGATTAGCAATTTCTTAGAATTTGAATGTATTATTAAAGTCAGTCTATGTAATTGACCCTGAATATGTATGATCAGATTGAAATTAATTTTATTTTTCACAAAAGCTTTTGTCTGGGAATGTTTGAGTCTAGGAACCGTATAGTTGGATTTCTTCTTGGACAATGAGGGAGAAATATGTCTTTTTTTACAGTGTGCAAAATATTTGTGATGAGCTCAGTACTTATTTTACACACACTATCTTTTAGTGACAGTAGTTCAGGTCCAGATTTACTCTAAAATGAGTCATTCTCCAGAACTGTTGGTCAGTTCAGATAATACCTCTATTGGTTTTTGTGTTTTCTCTCAGGAACTTGGGTTGAAGCTGCTCCATCTCCACAATCAGACCCAGAGCTGCTACCTTCAGAGTTTTCTGTTCTCTCTGAGACTTCCCAGCAGAATGTCTCCCAAACGTTGTTCTCATGCTCTGTCTGCGGGAAGTTCTTCTCATCTCAAAGCAACCTGAAGTCTCACCAACTCATCCACACAGGGGAGAAGCCGTTTGCCTGCAGTATCTGCAGCCGAGCCTTCCGCCAGCGCCAAAGCATGCAGAGCCACATGCGAACACACACTGGCGAGCGCCCGTTCCAGTGTCCTGTGTGTGGAAAACGGTTTTCAAAGCAGGCACAGCTCAAGACACACACTGTCATACACACTGGAGAAAAGCCGTACGGCTGTGATGTGTGTGGCCGTCGCTTTAACCTGCCACAGAATTTGCACCGCCACAGTGTCACCCACAGTAGGGAAAAAGTCTTTATCTGCAATGACTGTGGTAAAGGCTTCACCCGCGCTGTTACACTCAAAACACACCAGCTCATCCACAGTGGCCAGAAGCCCTTCAAATGTGAGCAGTGCCCCAAATCGTTCAGGCATGCCGTCAACCTCAAGAACCACCAGAGGATCCACAGCGACCTGAGGCCCTACAGGTGTGACCTCTGCGGAAAGACGTTTCGACAGGCAGTGAATCTTAAGATCCATGGCCGCATCCACACTGGCGAGCGGCCCTTCAGTTGCCAGCAGTGCGGAAAAACGTTCAGCCAGCAGAGCAGCCTGATCTCCCACAGCCGCACTCACTCCACAGACAGGCCCTTCCACTGCCCGACCTGTGATAAAAAATTCAACAATGCCAACAGCCTCAAGCTTCACCTGCGCGTTCACACTGGAGAGAAGCCGTATGCCTGCGAAATATGCGCCAAGACCTTCAGCCAGGGAAGTCACCTGAGGACGCATAAGAGGCATGTACATGCTGGTGGCAAGCAGTTCATCTGCGACAGGTGTGGGAAGAGGTACGCCGACCAGCGCTACTTGAAACTGCATAAGTGTTGCTTTGCATGAACTGCCAGGAGTCGGCTGTCTCATAAGACGACAGTACACTACTTCACTTTCCACAGTTAAGCACATCAGTTGCCAAGGAAACTGCTGCAACATCCTTCTGTACAGAGGTTCTGGTTGGTCTGAGCCCTCAGTTTTATTTAAGACTTTCTGCGTACAAGTTTTATAATTTTCTATAATATATTTTTCAATATGAATGATGAATAAAATCTAAATGAGCTCATCTGTCTAGATGATGCTGTTTAAAAATAAAGTAAAACATTCACTCTATAGCCCACTGTCACTTCATTTTAGTCCAGTAGGAATCAAGACCTCTCTCACAAAGATGACATGGGCAAGAAAAGCAGCAGCACACATCGTGGACAAGACAAATGACATCAATAACCAAAATAGACATTACAAAATGAAAGTAAATGACTTGATGCAATCAGCTGGGTGTTCTTAAAAACGTTTTAGCCAAACCGCAGACCTGGCTCCAGAGGAAATTAGTATGTCTTTTGTGGGGGCCGAGTAAACAGGTTTTTTATTTAACATAAACATTACTGATCCCGCTAGTTGTTTGAAGCAGGATTTTCTCCTGTGGTGTGTAACTTGTGGTCATGAACTGTTCCAAAGCCTCCAACTCTTCAACACGCTGTCAGGAGGTTTAGTGTCCAGGTCAAAGACATTGATGGACTTTTTTTTTTATTAGCCATCGCTATATAATCCAGCGCACATGTACGATGCCGTAGTTTTGCACACCCATTCACGCTCAGTACTGAGAACAAACTGCGCTCACGCACCAAATAACGTAGAAATGTGCGTGCCTGTCCTAAGTGGTCACTTAACAGGTGACCCCTAAAAGATTTGCCTGCAAGAGAGGGGAGCGGCTGTCTGCTGTAAAAAAAATCAATGGGTTCACTGTGCAGCTGTGAGTGCATCCACTAATCAGCCGTGACTGATTAGTTTTTGAAGAACAATATGAAATACGACTTAATCAGATACCTTATTTCCCCATTTCATATTGTTTCTGAACTGTTCATGCTTAGAGCAGGGTGCAATACGTTGATCTCGGCATACGGGTCAGATAGACTCAAGAAATTATAACAGCAGGTGCGCAGGAGGGGTCCAATTTCATTTTTCGTCATGGGGCCCAAGATTTCTGGCGGCACACCCCTGGGTCAGGGACGTAGTTGTAGTCTGTCAAAATGACAGATGCAGTTTTTTTTTTTGTTTAAACAGTAAAAATTACAGCAGCTTTAGAAACTATTGACTTGTTAATGTCTCTAGATCTGTTTTAAAATATATAAATTTAAATGAAATTATATACTAATTTTTATTACTTGATTTGCTACAAAAACATCTACAGTGTTTTAGTAGGATACGCTTTACATAAAATGAGTTATTTCTGTTCATGCACACATGATGGCAAGCTTGCTGCTACAGAAGTGAGGCTCTGTAGCAGCAGCCAAGGTGGGGTAAAGTGTTATAGCTGAGGCGACGGAGACAGGTGCAGCAGGAATCGAATCCATTGAAGAGCATTATTGCATTAGGCACTGTTGATATGAGATTCTCTGGTTGTGATTGGTGGGGGATGGGGGAGTGGAGGTGCATCTGAGGGTGTGGGGGGATGGTGGCGCTCATGCCATTTCCCACAAGATGCCACCCTGGGCTGTTGCCCATGTCAGAAGACGCCACTGAATATACCACTAAATATACACCATTTTTATTACTTGCTTATTATTTGCTTTGAAGTGGACTTATGACTGGAAAACACATAGTACTGCTCCTTTAACAGAAGGCACAAACACCACACACATTGACATACTGTTAAAGAGTAAAAAATGTGTAAAGTATGTGTTAACACAACATTTTGAGCCTATTGAACTTGTAAGCAGCATCATATACTTTGTGTTGGTTGCTCATTGTCTACGAGTCAAAATAACATGAAATGTTCACACATATATGACCTCGAGGGCTTTCCACTGAGTACTTTGATCGATCAGATTCAAATCACATGATGCAAATGTCCACTGATGAATCAGACATAACTGACATCAACACACAGCATAGATAAGGAAGTAAAAGACCAGCAAGTATTGTTTTAGTTTTATTTAAATTACTCCCAAAGCAACATATTTAGTACAGAGATTGGTGATAATTCCTCATTTCAATCTGACTTTCAAACCATTATTATTGCTGTGATTGCTCAATGGGTCATGCTGAGGTTAAATGATCCACAATCAGATATTTCAGCTTAATTTGGAGCTGATCAGCTTTAAAAATTTCAGTTTCCTTTTGATAAGCGATGTGCTGGGAATATTTTACTTCACACATAACAATGTGCTGTAGGACTCAACAGTCTTAATCACAAAGCAACTCCAGGTTGTGTGTCCTGTTCTACACCACCTCAACCTGTTTTCAATAAAAAGGAATCTGTTTGTCCTCCAAGCAGGTCCTCGATGTGAGTGTGTGAGAGTCTCAGTGGCATGTTGAAGTGAAGTCCATGTGTGTATCACTCAGGATGCTATCTGCTTGCTTCTGCAGCCTGTTGTCCAGCAACGCCGTTCCAACCACAAACTGATCCTGAATAATGAGAAATTGAGCTCAGCATGCAGGTAAACACAAACACACACAACATGAAGAAATAAGAATCAGAATAAAAACATGGATGCAGGTGAACAGGACTTTCTCACCTTCTTCTTGGACGTGGGCGAAGCCACAGGTGGGTTAAAGGTCATATTTTTGACACTGTAGTCTTCAAACAGCTCCAGTGGAGACCTGAAAAGGTGAAGACATCTTTTGACGCAGCTGGCAAGACCATGCTGTTGCTGAATGTAATTTTACATGGCTTCCACCTCTGCTTGTAACTAAAGCAGAACACTGAAAGTGTTTCACCTGCGGCTGAGCTCCATACTGAGTGCTGCCGAGCCATCACTCGGAGCTCCATGACTCAAATGACCCGCAAACCGTCGTACAACAGGGTGGAAATGTCTCTGAAAATACAGCAACACAAACATGTTGAAGTCAGGCGTGTGTCGATCTATGTGTGAGGTGAGAGTGTGAGCACGCAAGAGGAGAACTCTGGCTCCCAGGTTGGCTCTCAAAGTTTACAGGGTACGTTGGTGCAATGTATGAGATACACATAAACACACACATACATGTGCACCATTAGACAAGTGAGTATTTTGACAATATTTTTAGGGATCTTTTTTAAATACAGTGCTCAATGGAAAATTGGTCTAGAAAATTCTGTATTGTTCTTTACCTAGGCTTTTGATAAAGGTAATATTTGATAAACATTTGAGTTTAACTTAAACTGAAAGTTTCTTTGAAAGTCAATTTGTTAACAACCAAACTGGCTAATAGCCCATTTCTGAACCTGCAGTGTGTGAAGCTCCCAGAGTGCAGTGTTCTGAGCACTGCAATGTTCAGGTTCATCCAGCTCCATCAGGTAGAAGCCACTGCCCTGAATTTCGTTATCCAAAAGGAAGTCGCATTTGGGGAATGACTGTCAAATGAAAGAACAAAATGAGCTTTGACAAACAGGTGGAAGTTTGGCAATCTTTTCCATTAACTAAAAAGAGCCAGGTTCATTTAGAAGGCTTGAAAGACTCACATGCATGGTAGCTCGATTTGCTGCAAGAATTCCAACGCTGGCATTGGGCAGGACATGTAGACTGAGCACGCTCAGTCGTTTGAAGAAGGCCATGGCTCTCTGCAGGGTTACCTGCTTCCTGCGACGAGTCAGCATGGCGTCCAGACACCGCAGCACAATGATGATGTCATCATTGGGTGCCCCTGATATAGCCAAAGTGTGAAACTCAAACCTTTTGAATTGTGAGGTCTGTGTGATTGGTAGTTTAGAAAAGTTTAAAAAGTTGTGAACACACCCGCATGAAGCCAGAGCAGAATTTTGTAAAGCTGAGAGTAGAAGTTCAGAGGATCGATGTTCAGGGCATCACCTGGTCCACAAAAACAGAAACATTTACCTCCACACCAATCTGAATCCAAGTTTAGAACTGATCTAAACAAAAAAGCAGTTACAATTTTTTCTCTTCCTGCTCTCTGGGGCAGTGTTCAGGGACTAACGCTTCCTGCACTCTCACACTGACTTTCATTCTTTATGGTTAGAAACACACACCCCTCAAACTCACCGCCTTCACTCCTGTCTACATGTTACTTTTTTTGTGCAACCTTTTTTTGAGGTTGCCCTTACTGTGGAGACAGTGTGAGTTATGATTTTTTTTCACCTCATGTTTTCATTTTCTGATCCAATGCAAAGGGCTGCAGCCCCGGTCACCTGTCTTCCTTATCCTGTTTGTGTATTTGTCTGTCTTTGGATGGGTTGTACTGGAATGAAATTATAATAACAATAAAGCATTCTGATTCTGATTAAAAGGGGCAAAGTGAGGATGTAACAAACTGTCCATGTTGAGTCACCAACTCTCCTGCTTAGACTACATAACCAAGAGGCTGTTCTTGTAAACCACAGAGCAGAGTCATTAAAGTAGAACATTTCTTTCTTCAAGATCTACTGAATGTGGACAGGCCTCGGTGTGGACTGGTATTACAACGTTTGAAACCTTCGGTGCTCATTAAAGACTCAGAAGAACAATCCTACCTTGTCCAGACAAGATGGTGAAGACTGTCTGGATGCAGTGGAGACTCTCCCGATTGGTCAGATTCTGCACAGATCAATGGTATCAATTAAAATATTGAGATGCAGACTGCTGTTTAGGGGTGGCATACTTACTCCTGATTGGATGAGGTTCTGGAGCACGTTCAGCAGGTCATCAAAGAACTCCAGGTTGATCAGGTGAGCAAAACTGGAGGAAAATGGCATCATGGTCATTACTACAAATGTCCTGTAACATTGTTGTCATCCAGAGTGTGTCTTACTTAGCCAGTCCTTCCAGGACAGCAGGGAGGAGAACCGATCGCTGAGCTTTCTTCAGGATCCTGAAGTAGATGAGGAAGATAATGTTCAGAGTCTCTGTGTGCTGCAGATGAAGAAGAGGGAGAAGAGGATATTAGCTTCTTTCTGTACTCTGTCCTCTCATTTAATTTCTGAACCAAGTCTTACCAGTTTGGTCTTCTTCTCTTTGCTTTCTGAAGCTTCGGCCTCTAGAAGCTCCTTTTCCAGCTTCTCTTCTGCTTTCTTCCACTGTGTGACACACACACACACACACACACACACACACACACACACACACACACACACACACACACACATTTGCATGGCTATCTTTGTGGGGACTTTCCAGTGACTTCCATTCATTTCTACAGCCTAAAACTTACCCTAAAATTACATACCTAACCCTACCCAAAACTCAATTCACACCTTAGTCCTAAATCTAACCCCTGACCCAAAAACAGCGTGTCCCCACAAGGAGCAGTGGGTCCCTATAACCAGGGAAATGGTTCCCACAAGGGATTACAAATGAATGCACGTGCACACACTCACACTTGTTTTTCTTTCTTACTGGACCAATATGGATTATTGATGCATTATAAGCCTGGAAGCCTGCCATGCTTTTTGCTAGGCCCCCCGCCAGGCTAAGCGTTGCTTGTTTTTAGTTTTAGAAAAATTAATAATTGGGGGGGGGAATCAATTAATTTTTCTCTCTCTTTTTTGATAAATCTTGAAGCCGGATTGCAAGCCAAGCGTCTGTTCTGAGCGTTTCACTCGCGGCGCAGATTTATTTCTAAAAGGTTTATAGTTTATGCATTTAAAGCTGGAGAGCGGACCAATCACACAGCTGGCACCTCTGCGCCTTGGCTTGCGCGCTGCCGCTGCTTTTAGTTTACGTCAGCGTGGATCTAACGCGCCTCCTTTCACTCGAACTGGACACAGGCTGGCTTGTATGGATATTTATATCAACCGAGTGTGGGTAGTTATTTTTGTTTGGAGAACTCTATATCAAGGTAAGAGTTTAAAACGAACCGCGTTAGCTCTGGTTGCGCAGCTCTATGTGAACCGCAGGAATAACTTGTAGTCTCGCGTCCGTTTGCAGCCATTTATGCGTTGAGCGAGTGGTGAGAATGATTTATCTTTGTGGACAGAATTATCTACGGTGTTTACATCTCAACACGCGTGTGGCTCTGTCTTCCCTGTAAAGTTTATGTCTATGGTCCCAGTTGGCCAGAACGTTAGTGGTAAACGAACCAGCCCTAAGCTCATCATGCAGGTTCATCCCGGTGAGGAGCTTTCGCGCTCGACTCGGTTATATATTTTAACGAAGCTGAAGTTGGTTTCAGATTCCAGCTTTCGATTCGGGAAGAGGCTCAAGTGCGATTCCATCTAATTTTTCACTACCTTCTGCATCTTTAATCGACTCTAGTTTAAAAACTATAACACCTAGACTCTTCAAACCTAGACTGGATTGTTCCACTCTAATAGCAGAATATTTAGAACCATGTTTGTGATTTGTAAAACTTTTATCTGATTTGTGAAACTTCAATAAAGGTTGATTTTACTACTTTTTTGCATCTGGGTTGCACAAGAACTGCTCCAGCTCCAAAACTATAACACCTAGAGTCTAGACCAGGGGTCCCCAAGCTACGGCCCGCGGGCCTGCCTCCTCATTTGGTCCGGCCCCCTGAACAATACCGGAGAGCATTCAGTGTTTTTTTTTCATATATATGTGGATTTTTCTTCAACCACCAGGGGGGCTCTTGAGCAGATATGAAACTTAGTTTCCCTCAATGGAATATATACTAGTCAGTACCAGTCACTGTTTCGCTCACGGGTTTTTTTCCATTTGCATTCTGGGTAAAAATCTATCTACAAACGCGACTATGTCGCCGGCAGTAATCCAGCCCCCCCCCCTTCAACAAAACTTTTCTAAGGTTTCTTTCTCGAAAAACTAAGACCGGCCCCCGACCAGAAAAGGGAACAGTCATGTGGCCCTCGCAGGAAAAAGTTTGGGGACCCCTGGTCTAGACACTTCAAACCTGCACTGGATTATTCTGCTCTAATAGCAGAATATTTATAACCATGCTTGGGATTTGTGAAACTTTTATCTGATTTGTGAAACTTAAAAAAAGGGCAACTTTTACTCTGTCACACAAGATCTGCTCTAATTCCAAAACCACAATAATTGAGAAAAAAAAAACAATTATAGCAAAATCTGGACTTATTTCATGTGACTGAGGTCAAACTGTTGTGTCACAGCAAAACAGACTTTAAAAAGAAACTGGAAGAGTTAAAAGAAAATAATATATATAAAAAAATCTAAGAAAGAAATGGCAACAATTTATCCAGAAGTTAATATAAATGAACCTCTATTATTATAATTATTATTTTAAAAAACAAAGAAAATGTTGCATCCAACATGGTTATAAAAATTCTGCTATTAGAGCAGAATAATCCAGTGCAGGTTTGCAGTTAGGTTTCTAATGTTGTAGTTTTGGAGCTGGAGCAGTTCTAGTGTAACCCAGATGCCAAAAAGTGGTAAAATGATCCTTTATTGAAGTTTCACAAATCATAAACATGGTTCTAAATATTCTGCTATTAGAGCAGAATAATCCAGTCCAGGTTTGAAGAATCTAGGTGTTGTAGTTTTTAAACTGGAGTCGATTAAAGATGCAGAAGGTAGTGAAAAATTAGATGGAATCGCCCTTTAGCCATTTCCCGAATTGGAAGCTAGAATTGGAAACCAACTTCAGCTTTGTATTATTTTATTATTATTTTTAGTATTTTTCCAGTTAAAAGGTGCACCAAACCATATCAAATGCTTTGTCTACTTAGTCAGCCAGAGTTATTGCGCGCGGCTGCACGGAGATCTGAAAAACTCGTCCCCCAAACCTGACCAACAGTTTCTGTGACTTATTAAAAAACTCAACAGACATGAAATGGAAAAGCCACATTAGCACCATTGAACTAAATCTCCTGTTTGTTGCGCATCTATGCACAGTGCAGCAGATTTAACTCATCATGCAGGGCCGGTCCAAGGCTGCATGAGGCCTTAAGCAGAATTTGACTGAAGAGCCCCTCTTGGTGCTAAAAACATCAGCACCTAACAGTTAGGTGTTAGATTTAGTGAAATCTGGGAGAGGGGGAGTAGTTTAACTGGTCAACCTAAAAAACAATACATTATAATTGCAGTTTACTAATTTGTATTTGTGAACAGACAGAGCTTAAACTCAAAGATTAAACTCACAGCATCAGATTGTAGTTATGGTAACAAACCAATCTAACAATGAATATTGTGCTTTGAACTTTTAGAAAGTAAACTTGCCAGCTCCTTAAAATCTTAAATTTAAATGTTAACCAATTTAAATAGTTTACGTATGCTGAAACCATTAAATCAAATTCAGCAGCATTGATAATCTCAATAAACTAATGCTACATTTATATATCTGTGGTGTCAGAGAGCAGTGGAGTTTTGAAGACTGCTGAGTTCTTGGTGACGACTGAGGATCTGCATCTTCACATCCCAGAGGACCATCTTCTCTTTCCAGGGGATGAGGACGCAAACCTGCAGGAAGGTGTTGGGTTCCCAGCATGTGAAAGGTCTGACCTCAAGGAGAGGGTGTCAAGAAAAGTCGAGATCATCCCACTTCCCCATGCTGGAGATTTTAGTTTAATAATAACAATGAATAAAGTTACCTTTAAAATTGAGTACACAGGTGACATCAAGCCCCATAAGTATAGTCAGACTGTAATAAAATTAATCTGGTTGTGTGTGTTGATATTGTGTCCTGCAAACTTTGCTTTAATTCTACTTTTTTCTATTTAATCATAAAAAAATCATAGTCAGGCAGAAAGAGAGTCATGGAACAGGAAGAGCAGGTTTCCTGAAGAAAGGGGAAGTTTCCAGCCTGCATGTGAATAAAAATAGTTCAGAGTGCTCATTTCAAAGCATTAAAGGTTTAAAGAATAAAATCTAAACATTTTGAGTAATTGGATAAAACCCAGAGTAAAATACTTACAGCAATAATAATAACTTAGAAATAAGCCAATAATTAATATTGGTTTAACCAATGGTTGATATTGGTTTGATTATAAAAAATATTTGCACTTACTCTTACACTTGTGGAAGTACTTACAGGTGAAAGAAGTAACTGTAACATGGTGTCAAATAATTAGATTTACATTAATGTCTGTAATAACTCACATTATGATTATAATAAGAGTAACTAATAAGTAATGGTTATTATATTATAAATGAATGCTAAATCAGAGAAACTAAAAGGTTATACATGTGATTTGACATTGAACTGGAAATGGTGTAAAATGTGTAACTGTAATTAAAGATCACTGATGTTGTGTTGGAGGTCGATGGTAGGAGAAAGGTTAGGGGGAAAGAGTAACTAACAAGAGAGCAGAGAGGACCAAGGCCTTATGTGGTAACAAATTGAACAACTTAAACTTTCCAAAGAAAAGATTGGGCAGGCAACAGACGTAGGAGGACTGTTGAGCAACTCGGAGTCAATGGAACAGACATCATGTCTCCAAGACAGTGATGGATATGAGATCATCTGTCCAAGCAGTCAGCCAATGAGACAGGCACAGCAACAAAGCTAGCCAATGCAAATGCACCAAAAGGGTGGATAAACCCTTTATAAGGTGGGTACAAAAGAGGAATCTTTGGTTGGATCCTTCAGGCAGCTTCGAGCCAAGATCGAGATGGACAAAGAACTCCACAGCTGAAGAAGAGTCGGGGCCACAGAGCCGAAGACTGTTCTGCGCATGGGGACCAACCCGTCAGCCCTGTAACATATGGCTTCAAATTGCACTTCTCTCATCAGCTGGGTTCGGACCCCAGCTGATGAGGGACTAAGGCAAAGATGAAGATAATGACAAAGATGAAGACAAAGGCAAAGATGAAGAATTGGTGTGTTCCTTCCCTGAGACCAGCTCATCTACATCTCGATGGACCAGAAAGATCGTGAGATGAGGAGAAAGGAGCTACAGAGCTGCAAGACAAGAAGCTGAGGACCGCTACGCACAAGAGGAAGTCACCCTGAGGCCCGAGACCTGCTGCTCTAAGTCAGTACTCTTCCTGTACTGGGAGCCTCCTGCTGCTGCAACACCTTTTCCATCATCAGGCCAGTTCTGGGGTTCAAGATGCCAAACTCCGTTCGTCTCTCTCAAAGTTTCCCTTTTTTAGTTCACAGTGTCAGGATTAGGGAAAGATAGGATATATTATTGATTTTACTTATTTGATTATTTCTATTACTGATTTGTTGTCTATTACTGCTGTACTGACCCTTGCAAAATTGCCTTATTAATAAAATACTTAATATTAAGAAAATCTCAAAGATGTTGTGGACATTCAGTTAATGAGTCACCTTAAAGTTCTTTGATGGTTGTAAAATAGCTATGAAGTTTGATTCTGGGNAGAACTCTGCAGCTGAAGAAGAGCCGGAGCCACGGAGCCGAAGACTGTTCTGCACATGGGGACCAACCCGTTAGCCCCGCAACATGTGGCTTCAAATTGCACTTCTTTCATCAGCTGGGTTCAGACCCCAGCTGATGAGAGATTAAGGCAAAGATGAAGATAATGACAAAGATGAAGAGAAAAGCAAAGATGAAGAACTGATGTGTTCCTTCCCTGAGACCAGCTCGTCTACATCTCAATGGACCAGAAAGATCGTGAGACGAGGAGAAAGGAGCTACAGAGCCGCAAGACAAGAAGCTGAAGAACGCTACGCGCATGAGGAAGTCACTCTGAGGCCCAAGACCTGCTGTCCTAAGTCAGTACTCTTCCTGTACTGGGAGCCTCCTGCTACTGCAACACCTTTTTCATCATCAGGCCAGTTCTGGGGTTCAAAATGCCAAACTCCGTCCCTCTCTCTCAAAGTTTCCCTTTTTTAGTTCACAGTGTCAGCATTAGGGAAAGATAGGCTAGATTACTGATTTTACTTATTTGATTATTTCTGTTACTGATTTAAGCTGTACTGACCCTTGCAAAATTGCCTTATTAATAAAATACTTAATATTAAGAAAATCTAAAAGATGTTGTGGACATTCATGAAGTTTGATTCTGGGAGGAGAATCTGACTTGGGACTCGCCCAAGTCACTAAAACCTACCTGGTTCAGTAACGAGTGCAAGTTGTAATAAAGAGAAAGAGCGACCGTTAACAGGTGTGCTCTGTGAAACTAGTTGATTGCAGGCTGCTCGATCTGGCTCATTCACAGGGTGAAAAAGGATGGCACATCTGGATGGAGGTCGTCAGAAACCAGGCTAGTCTTTCTCGACGCCAGCATAAACAGAGTTTACTTCAGTTCTGGACAGGGTAAATCCCGGCAGATTTAGGAAACTCAATTCACCCATTAGACGGAGAGCTGGTAGCACATCACCCTCCTCTGACAAGGGGAAGTAGAGAGAGAGAGAAGGGGGGTGGGGGGTGTTGCGCAACAACAATGGTCTATGTTAAAATTTATGGGTCCCTGAAGGCCTGGGGGACCTTATGGAGCCACTGACTTAATTTGGATTAAACAGAAGTGCGAATACTTTATATTGATTTTAATTGTGTCTTTTGATTAGTTGTTTTTAAGACTAGTTGTGGATTTAAATAGGGTTTCACTGGTGATGTTTTCTCGTAACATATAATTACCCAGTAATATTTTTACTTTTCCTGTCTACTACTTAGCATCTTTAATAAAAAAACACGGTGGACCGCCAGTAGACCGCCTCGGCGCCCCTACCACCGGACTTAGCAAGTTTTCTGGGGAAAACCCTGGGATTCAGTGATATGAAACTAATGAGCCTTTACATTATATTCATTTTCTCTCAGTTGATCTGTAAAAACAGTCAGGAAAATAAAAGGAACCTTTTATTTTCCTGTTTGATTCTGATTTAAACTGCAGAACAGTTCAACAGATCTTCCCACAGAAATTGACAAAAGCTCTGAAATACTGACACTCTAGAGCTTTGTGAGAGGGAAGCAGCTTTGTCACAAACATGGAACACATTTGTTTGTCAGACTGTATGTCTTTGTTTGCATAAAACTAAAACAAAATAAAAAAAAATCTTTCTAGCTCTACTTGAGCTCCAGCTGAGTATTTTGTTTACCTTCCTCTGCATCCTGGACAAGTTTTTCTTCTTCTCTTTGTTTGTCATGAACTTGGCCTTTGGTACCGTGGCCTCCAGGTCCTTCTTCATCTCCACCTCCTTGATCCTCAGACTCAGCAGAGTTCGAAGCATCTGTTGATAAGCAGGAGAAGAACCAAGGTGAAAGAAGGTGTCAAGAAGTGTAAAAAAGTCCTAAACGTATAGATCCATAAGAGGCTAAGGAACATCTTATTTGTTACCTCAGGTCTGACATTGTAGTTGAGGCTTTTGGTGAGGCCAGAGATGACCCGCACTGTGGCCAGTGATGCCCTGCCCACTCTGTCCTCTTGAAAGAGCTTCCTGAATGCATCACAGCACATGTCTGCCACCTGCAACAAGGATGAATCCATGAACTCATTAGAACATCATCTGCTGACCTGTCTGATCTGACCTACATCAAAAAACATACAAGATGCTCAGCTGGAGCTGATCTACATGAAGGAGATCTGCCTCAGCAGCACATCTCCAAAATGTCTCACCTTCTTCAGGGGATCATTCATCAGAGGAACCAGGACGACAATGATGTTGTTGTGGAAGTTGAAATGTGGCATAGAGAGCAGCAGTTCACACAGGCAGCGGACTGAGACCTCAGCCAGGCTGCGGTATGACTGGAAGCTCACTACCTGACTGCGTTTCCTCTTCTTCTGCTTCCAGTCTGGGGATGAAGACAAACTGTGAGAAGTGTGTGTGTGTGTGTGTGTGTGGGGGTGTGTGTGTGTGTGTGTGTGTGTGTGTGTTGCAATGATGTACCTTTAATGGTCTGTTCCAAGTCCTCCAGATAGAACTTGTACTGACTGACAAGACTTTCCTCAAACTCTCTAAGCTGCTGCGTCTCTTTCTTTACCTGCAGGACAACAGAGATACAGCAGCTTTTAAAACCTGCTCCAATAGTTACTAAAAACACAAATTGAGCCCTGGTGACCTTGGTGTTCTTCTCTGCAGAGGTCAGGGGTCGTATCCTGTAGGTGGGGGCGATATCTTTGAAGACCTCCATGAGAGAAACCATCACCATTTTCCTCACTGAGACCGCCACGCTGGGGTCAGCCTCCATCATCATCCCCCGCAGCTCCTTCACACGCTTCATCTGCAGAAAGTACCACCAACACAAATGGAGGGTGTGTATCATGTCGCTTATCAATTACTGTGAAAAATTTGTCATGATAACAATTTTGATATATCGCTGACTTGATAAATTCTAATTAACGATACTTCACATAAAAACTGACAATATGATGAAATGCCGTTTTTACTGTCTTCTCCACTCATTGACACTGAGGTTGACAGCCTAAACGTAGCCTTTAATGTTAACGTAGACTCAACTGGCTTCAAAAGAATTCACTGTCCTACTCTTATGGTCATACTCTAGGCCTTGAGCTGACCTCCATATGGCATCGAGTGTGAATAATGGTACTTCTCCATAAACCATTAATTGCATTGAAGTATGGGGTAAAGCATGCAATACAATTACAAATCCTATTTTTGTTTTACAGAAAAGAGCTATAGGAATTATTACTAAAAAACATTACAGTCATCCATCAAATACATTATTTTATCAATTGAAATTGTATGATTTGGTTGACTAACATTTTACTGTTATGCATAAGGCTCACAAAAACATCACACTCAGCTGCGAACCGCTGCAGTGAAAGCTGTAAATCACAAACTCTAGGACTCTTGAGGGTATAAAGCTGGTCCAGTGTTCCACTACCAGGACGAAAACCCCACTGCTCTTCCTGAAGCCAAGGTTCAACTATCCAACAGACCCTCCTTTCCAGGACTCCTGAATAGACCTTACCAGGGAGTCTTAAGAGTGTGACCCCTCTGTAGTTGGAGCACACTCTGCGGTCCAGTAATAGCTGCTTAGGGTCCGGTATCGGCCTAGTAACAGCTGTTTAGGGTCTGGTCTTGGTCTGGTTCCATATTCAGTAGCGGCAGCAGTACAGCTCCATTAGCATTTCAAAGAGCTTCCAGCTCTGTCTGTCTCAGCACAGTAGCATGGCTTTGTTTTTGTCTTGTGAAGGGTAAGGATCACCTGTTAGAGCTTTTGTCAATTTTGCTCATGCAAAGGACTTAAAGTCTTCTGGATAGAAATGCTGAGGGCACAAATGTAGGCCCTTCGGAATTTGTGGTCAGCTCCAGCTCTCTTCTTTTTTTTCATGTGGGAAGTTATCCCAATTCACCTCACTGTTTGTTTTTTTGTTTGTTTTTTTAATTACAGCCAATAGTGACACAGTGTGGCATTATCTAAAATTACACCAGTCAAAGGCAATATCGTACAACAACTCAGGTAAAGTTAGCAGAATGGACTAACCCATCGGGTGAAAAACATGGTGACCTCCAGGGATGAAAAATATTAGATGCATATCAACATATGCATATGCAAAATCATACATGTAACACGAAGAAATTAAAAACATGACCAAAAAGCAACATTAGGTATTTATACAACGCTCTTTTTGACATAGCCACTTCAATTTGTTTTTTGAACATATTGAAGCTTAGATTTTAAAGTGACAGTGACACCCTGTCTACTTTTAAGACAAGGCTTTTAAAACGTTGCTTTTTGATCAAGCTTATAGTTAGACTGGTTTAGGTTATCCTGAGCTATTTCTGTAGTTATGCTGCAGCTACTGGAGGACATAGTGACCACTTTTTCCTCACTTTTTTCTTCTCTCTAATTTGCATAATTTGAGGTAATTCCAACTGGTAACTTTTTGTTTCCTTAGTTATGTCTCTCTCCATAGAAGCTACACCTGGTGTTTCATTCTGTTTAGCTGTGGTTCCTTCCTGGAGGAGGAGATTGGCTGAGATAATGTTCCATCAATTAATTATTCTCCCTCTCCTGATATTAACTTTTTGCTTTCATGAAAATCAAAAATAATTCTACATCCTACCTTCATGATGAAATTAGACCAGCTGTTCCACTTACATTGTTTAATGGATCTGAGATGATGGCTGAAGCCATGCTGGCGACGCGCTGTTTCTTTATGTTTAATGTCTGAATTCTAAATTGTTCTCTTTCCTCTGGTGTCAGCTCCATGTAGCTCGGTGGCATCCCATCTGCACAGGAGACAGGCACATCAAACTTAGGTCAAACCAGTTGGTCTGCAGCTCCATGTGGAGCTCTGGAGCCCTTAATCTTTCTAGTAGACCATAATTTCTCTTTTACTCCAAATTAATTTTGAGAAAACTTATGAAAACGTTGACACTGGTGTAATGACAATTGTTATTACACAGACCATCATGTCCAAAGATAATAAACTTGATAGGCTTTCTTTCCTACCATCTTCCTCCTGCTCTGGCATCTCTGCAGGCTCCTCTTTCTCCTCCTCCTCCTGATGTTGTTTAACTGCTTACAAAAAACAAAGCAAGACAGTTTCACAGGTGACCGCAGCAATCAAAATAAATTGTAGTAAATAATAAATAGTAAGTATCGTGGAAGTTACCTCTTTCGATGCTCCTCGGAATCACTCTGTCTTTGTCTTTGATTGGAAGAAGTTGGATTACCTCTTTCTCCTCCATCTTTGCCATCTTTCTTGGAATCTTCTCATAGCTGCGCACCACGTCAGCGTTCTTCGTCTTGCTGCTATGCACCGGTCCACTGGGAGAAAATGAACACACCTTAGTTACTGCCAGTTCACCAAGTCATATGATTGACAGCGCGCATGTTACCAGGATGACAGGTCTCTGGTTATGAAGGATGCTTTTTGGGCCATGGCAGTCATTTCCTTTAAGTCTTCTTCATCCATCATGTCTGAGGGCAGACTCTCCAGGAACTCCTCTTCTTCATCCTCGTCCTCTGTCAAAAAGGTGAGAATGAGTTTACTGATGGAGCCATCAACTGCTGACAGCTGTGTGTGTATACTGCATGCTTCAGCATGCCTCACCTGGTCTCTTCCTGTACGTCTCTAGCGGCCGGGGCATCTGGAGTGCAGCGCCTTTCATGGCCTGCCGCAGCCTCTTCTGCTCCTTGCGTTGTTTCTTGGCCACATTCTGCTGCTTCAGCTGGCGGCTCTTCAGCTTGTTCTCCAGTTTCATACCACTAGTCTTCAACAGCCGACGGAATGTTGGCCGGCGCTTCTTTGAGCGGAGCTGCGGCGTGGGGGGCGCATAGAACACAACATTTCCATTTCAGCTGACATGCTTCCAATACTGTTTAACCAGCTTACTGTAAGCCTTTCCACAATCTACAGTTTATCTGATGATTCTGACAAAAAACAACTAATGTATTTACTTCTCAAAAATTAATGAATCTATCCTGGCTACTTGCTACTGAATGTGCAGTTTATTAGAACTTAGTTATATTTACTACTTCACACTACAGACTTTACTCTCAAAGGTATTTGTTTAAGTCTCTAATAAAATATATCTGCATTCAACTTAAACCATGAAAGTTTATTTTTTACCGGTTTGTGGATAATTAATATCATGTGGGACCAGGCCCGGTGGCATGGGAGGACATTGCCCACAGAGTCAACCCCTGGACTGGAAATTGGGTTTTATTTTTACCTACGAGTTACCAACTTTCTATTATTCATATCTCAATTTGATACAGTATTTGATACTTCACATATCTGTGCCTGTTGTACCGCACACTTTCTTTAGCCGTTGCAATTGTTCAATCCATTGCTTACATGTCTTGTTTTTCCGAGCCGCCTTTAAATGCAACATGAGCCCGAAGATGCTGACAGTGGTTCGGCCTGTACAGCAGCAATGGAGACCTGCTGCTGCTGTGCGGAGCTGCTGGCGCAGGTGTGTGTAAAAATCATGGCAGCAAACCAGCAAAAGGCAAAACCATTTGCAGTTTTTTCCACCCAAACTAACTGAGTGAGTTGAGTAATGCTGCTGGATGCAGATAATGTTAGCTAGCTAATGCCAATACATCACCTTAAGCTTTGTTAACAAGCGTCGGCTGGAATTTTGTTATTGATGTTCAAATGTGGTACTGTACTGGTTACATTTACTTGAGTAAATATGGGGTACTTAGAGTAGTTTTACTGCACTGTATTTTTTCCTTTTACTTAATATTATTTCTTCTCTTATTTGAGTAGTTTGTCTTTGCATTTAAAGAAATAACCTTCAGAGATCGGAAACATTAGATTTCTGCAATGCATGAGCTAATGTTTATTCAAATTTGAGCATAATTACTCAACATTTTATACATGTCACCGTTTACATCCTTATTATTTATTTTGTATTAATAAAAATAGTTATTGTATTTGAAAGGTTGCATAAAGGTTTGTCTATGTATCTATATTAAGTACAAGTTTGTTTACGCTGCCCCCCAAAATAAGCCAAAGCCCCTCATGATAAATTCCGCTGGACCCTAGAAGTCATGTCATCTATTGGTTCTAGTCTACTGGGTTTTCTGAAGTTTGCAGTCACTGCAGCTGTCAACCTGGTCACTTTAGAACACTTTGTGCTTTCTCCTGCTGAAAAACTTTATGAAGATGCAGATTTCCTTTTTCTGCAGGAGCCGGTACTGATCCACATTGCCAAAGGTAGAAAAGCTGCTTCAATGACCAGGGTGT
This sequence comes from Poecilia formosa, assembly GCF_000485575.1. NCBI lineage: Eukaryota > Metazoa > Chordata > Actinopteri > Cyprinodontiformes > Poeciliidae > Poecilia > Poecilia formosa. The sequence continues at coordinate 267,501 of NW_006800335.1, forward strand.
ACCTGTGGTTCACCCAAGCATCAGAGAGAATCTATGGGATATTTTTAAGAGGAAGATGAAAGAACCAGTGATGCAGATGATCCGAACGCAGCCATCAAAGCAACCAGAGCATCCTGAACACCTCAGCAGAACCACAAGCACCACTGCATAGAGACCTGATCTGTTATTACAAATGATCATAAAGGAGCCTGACACTTATTAAAATATTCTTTAGACAATTACTTTTTGGATTGTCATTATCTGTAAACTATATCAATAAAAAATACAAGAAATAAAGGGTTGGAATATTTCACTTCAAGCATAATGTATCTAAATCTATTAGCTTCAATATATGAAAAAAAGCCAAATATATATTATACTTTTCAAGATATTTAAATTTTTTGAGCTGTACTTGTATGCTTTATTACATGCATTAAAGTACTCCCCTGTGTTGTTAATCAGTGAAGATGTGGAAGATGAAAGAAAAACAGTGTCTGTGAGATGATAGTCAACAAATCAGAAAACAGTTACTGTTAATGAAAAGGAGGGTGACCATATTGGTCACTTGGTCATTAAAATTAGACATAAATTTACAATTATGTCTAATTGTAAAATTTGGTATTTTGAGGCAAGTATTCTAATTTCAATTAATAAAAATAAGCCAGTGAGATGGAAAACATGTCTACACAGCTGTCTAGCTCATCAAAGAAAATAAAAAAGACACAAATTAAAAACATATAATGTTCTTCAGGACAGTAGTTTACATAATGAAGTCTGCATTTTTTAACCACCAAACTGCACATGACCAGAATACATGCTTACATGAGAAAAATAAAAAAAAAAATAAACCAAATAACCTCAACATGACCATCACTTTGAGTTTTCAGAGATCAGTCATTGGAACTTATTGTCACAATAAATGTCAATTTTTATTACAATAAATGTTACATTATATCATATATGCCCTCCCCTAACATTCTTACATACAAGTCTGTTTACAGTTGAGATAGTCTTTCATAAACAGAATCCTCAAAAATAAAATTTGCCTAATGAGCTACATATTGCCTAATACACTGTATAAAATAAGTTGGTTAACGTAAAAATGTCTGGAGTAATTGAAAAAGCATTACTGAAAATCTAAATATATTTTGAATAATACAAAGCCTGTTGATTTGCCGTTGGTCCTGTTGGTTGTATTATACATACATTTGTTCTTCCTCACCAAACAGAAATCTGCTGCAAAAATCATTAATTGAATAATCTCATAAGAGCACCATTAAATATTGTAAATCATCTTACAAACTTTATACCAGAAAAAGATCATCTAAGTCACATATGTCAAACTCAAGACTCAGGGGCCAAGTCCGGCCTGCCATCACTTTTTATGTGGCCATCTTGACCCTAGAGGGCTATATAAAAAGAACCTTCAAGATAACAGTTGTGTTTTTAAATAGTATTTTAATCAAATCAAAGCAGTTTTATCCATATACTACCAAATTACATTAATGTGAAAAGATGTTCAAAATGTTTTATCTTAAGCAGTAGTTATTGAATGCAGAGGCAGCTATTTATTAATATTGTAGTAGTTTGTTAATGTGTTTTGTCAACACAACCTGCTACAAAAGGCCCCATGTTCTTGATAAAGCCCAAAGTGAAAGTATATAACAAAAAGCAGTTATAGAACAATGGTTTAATTTATTAAAGAAACCTGTGTAATTGCCCCCTAGTCCCAAACTAGCTGTGCTGCTTGTGGCAGCAGAAACTGCCAAGAAGCATTTATGACTGTGAAAAATATTTCATTGATTCCAAAATAGGGCTGAAAAATAAATAATTAACAATATATATCACAATAGTCACACAATCAATATCAATAGATAATGCACCTGATAGGATGGATACTCAATATAAAACATTTAGAACATTCATTAAACTCCAATCCATAACTGCACAGCATTCTGGGGGATGCAGGCAGAAGAAGGGTTTTAGCAGCTCAACCTCTCACAACCAGTTCTAGGTGAGTGGCATCAACTAACTCACTCACTGTTTGGTTACCTAGCAACAACTTGTTGAGTAACTTTCAGGCCATGGTTAAAGAAAACAAGATAAAACAGGAAATGTTGTGACACCAGGTTGGCAGTATTTCAGATATTTAATACAAAAAGAAAAAAAATCTATCAATAATTATTGATACGATCAACTGATATGAAATCCTTATGTACTAATACTTTTTTCAGCCATATCGTCCAGTCCTATCCCAAACGGAAATTAAACAATGTTTTGTAGTTTTTCTTTTCCATGATTGTGACAATCACTTATTATTTTAATGGTAAATTGACTCTATCTGGTCCTTTTCTAGCCATACTTGTTTCACCCCCAGCAGAGCTCACAAACGCATGCATATATTCACACACTAGAACGAATTGGCCTTCATTTTTTTTTTTTTTAATTTCTTTACTTCGGGGCATGCTTGTTTTTCTTCCGGAGCCTTTACATTACCTCATGCTGACTGGCAGGTTGTATTAAAATGATTTCTTCATTATAGTTAATTCATAAGTTAACAAGGTGTCCAACGGGATTTTTCACAGGGCGGCTGGTTGGTTTGGATATCTTTTTTTCGTTGACTGACAAACAAGTCTGACAGAGAAGCAAAACATCAGACAACAGTAGGGGGTAAATAGTGTTTCACAACTTAGTGTATTTCTAATGACTGAACTGCCAAGAAGCAATTAAAAGTATCACCGTTCACAGACAGATTTTAAACACTGCCTTCAAAATGTGCAGGTACTGGAGTGACCCTAACAGCCGCTCTTTGATCTTGTGGTCGTCAGCAGTAAAAGACTGTGGACCTGGAGACGACCTGTGTTCCTACATCTAACACAGAAGATTTATAACGCTCTAAACGCAAGTTAAAGTTTAAAGTCATTTTTCTGTCTGCATTCTGATTTCAACCTGATAGTAAATCAAAATGTAAGCAGCTCGGTCCCACAAAACCGGAACCAGCATCTTCTCTAAATTTTAACATGTCTTCTCACCGGGCCCATTGCTGTAGGAAGTCTCCGAGATTTGTCCTATATTCCCTGACTGGTTCTGATGAATTGACTCCGTCCGTTTGGGTCAAAGGTATAGATATAGGCAGAAGCAACACGTGCGTGCAGTGCAACCATAACACAGCCGGAACGCCGCCTGACCCGGAAACACTAAAATAAGTACTGCAGGAAGTCAACTGCGCCACCGAGCGAAGGGGAGGCCCACTGAGATAAAACCATCCAGACATGAAAAAACTATTTCATTTACACTGATTTTGCATATTTAAATAGAGGACTTGAGATTTTAGTTTAACTTCAGGGTGGTCATTTGTATTTAGAAAGAGAGGAATTTGATATTTTGAACACTTCCATTTTCGCTTTGATCCATGGAAAGGACTTAACTTATGATGAAATCATAAAGGGGGAAGACTTAAGGTTCCCTTAAACGGCTTTTTTTCTCTGATGCCAACTATGGCACTTCCTAAACCTGAAAAACTATTAAAATGTTATGCCTACTGCTGAAGATGGTGAACCACATGACAGTACTATTGTTTTAAACATTGTCTGCAAGCCATGACCAGACCTGACATACATTCTATTAACTAATCCTGATAATGGTTCTGGTTCCCCCTTCAGATCGGAGAAAGGTTTAAACTGTGTGAGTTTCTCTGTAAAACAGCAAAGTTTCCCTAAAGGGTTCTCTGTTGCAGCTGAAAATGTTTGCAAGGTGTCACATTTTTGCTACACACAATCTACAACACTTTCAAACAACCACAAGTTGTGCATCCACCATCTGGCTTTCCTTTTCAAGACTTAATGATTGATTTTATTGTACTAAATAAGAAAAAAATCATAAATTGAATGAGAATCA
>NW_006800335.1:271635-275177 GCF_000485575.1 Poecilia formosa
AACTAAATATTAAAATAGTTTTCCATAAACTAATATTGAATAAGAGACTCTTCTTTTTTGTGTGTGTGTTTAAGCCTGACACACATGAACAAGAGGAATTTTATTAAAGCTGGTTCATTTTGGTTTACGATGAAATGCACAAAGCTAATCTTTAATTATGCATTTGTTTTTATATGGGCTCAGGTTTGACTAGAGACCAAGATATCAAACTTTCACTCAATCCTGTCATTCTTGTGCTCTGTCCTAATCTCTATGAAAAAGTATGTTCTTTAATCGTGTGCTAGTGCTACGGTGTTTTTTCTTTTGGTATCTCTAGATAGGAGAGGAGTTTAAAATGATAAATAGAAAACTACCTGACAGAAGGAAAAAAAAAAAAACTAAAGACATGGTAAGCAATTCTAACTTAATTTAAAATGATTAACCTGTGCTAATATTAATAATTTTGTACATGTTTGATGGCTTAGTAAATACTTGTTGAGTTAGGGAACAGTAGAACCAGATTTCCTTGACTTTTTTTTTTTAAATAAGCAACAGCCTAAAGTGACCGTGGGAGACAGGCTGCTGGGTTATCTCATACAAGCCGAGTGCAGCACAGAGAAAGAAACAGCAAAAACTTGTTCATAGGATTAAGCTATTGTAATAATTGTAACAGTATGCTTGTCTTATTATTATTCTAAAAAATGTATTGATGGTTGACAGTTTATTGGTTCCACATATCTTTGACTTTTACTATTTCCCATCCCTAGCAGGGGTAAAGTGACCGTTGCAGAGGGGCTGTTGGTTTATCTGATGCAGGCCGAGCTCAGCAGCTGATGCAGCGCAGAGAAAGAAAAGCTCTCAAAGTTAAAAATACACATCAGTTGTCCACAAAATTTATCCATTGTCTTTTTATTTAAATTGTATTTTTTTTTTAAATTTACTGTAAAAAACAAAATATTAGTCAATAAAATACTTGACAATTTAGTAGATAGTGACTCGAGATTATTTTGGATCTTCATTCACCCCGAGGCAAGTTGGTTGGCTGAAGTGACAGAGTGGAGGACGGTTCATCAGATACCAGCTGAGAGCAGCACAGAGAAAGAAACGGTGAGGAAGTTAAACACAGATACATTTTTGTTTATGAAATAAACTATTCTCTTTTTTTATTATGATTTGAAATTAATATAACAATTAACATGATTTATTAAATGCTTAACTAATGAGTACATAGTGACTATAATTTCCTTGACCTANGTCCAAAGCTAATTTAAACCAATTTGAGACCTTTTGGATGACATATATCTACTGGGGAACAAACCTGCAAAAATCCAACAATACTAAGATATTTGAATTTATCTATTTCGAATATGTTAGCAGTAAAAAAAAAAATCACATGAACAAGGAATGCAAAGGACACATATTTTTGTACCACAATAATCTTAACATGTTCGAAAAGGAGTAGGAAGAAATAAGAAACGTATGAACTCCTACCTCATAAACTCATACAATATTTTCTGACGGACCCTCATTATTAAATAAAAAAGAACAACAAACATAGGTAAATTTATTTTCCATTTTATATGGGTTTACATATGTCTAAATATATACATCCATACCCACACACACTCGTATACGTTAGCCTCAATTTAAATATACACATTAGTGCTATTTCTCACCTGTATTTCTATGTCTTGTGAAAATGAGCTCCTTATATTTCCTCTTAAATTGTATTAAATTTCAACTTTGTTTATTTCATTTAACTTGTTCCATAATTTTACACCATGAATTGAAATACAAAAGCTCTTTCTTGTTGTGTGTACACTACGAATCCTTAAGTTTGAGTAACCCCTTGAGTTATATCCCCCTTCTCTTTCAAAAACATGTTCTGTATGTACTTATGTAGTAGCTTATTTGATGCCTTTTGTAATTAATTCCCCACGCCTCTGAACAATATGTTAAAAATGGTAAAATCAGAGACTTATATAGAATATGAAGTGATTTATTATTCAGAATATGTCTAGGTTTAGCCATGACTGATATGTTTTTACTTAATTTATTCTGTAAATGTTTAATATGAGGTTTCCAATGGATTTTGTCATCTATTATTACACTAAGAAACTTATTACCCTCTCTAGAGTCACACACTCTATCTGAACTTGAATTTGAGCTGTCTTGTAACAGTTTCCAAAAACCATGATTTTAATCTTGTCCAAATTTAGTGATAATTTATTATTGTGAAACCATTTTTTTAATTTACTGATTTCTGAGACAACTATGGAAAGAAGTTGTAAGTTTTCACCAGAAACTAGAATATTTGTCAGCAAATAACTAAACTTTTAATACATTAGACCAGTGGTTCCCAAACTTTTTCTCCTGGGCCCCTCCCAGTGGTTTCCAAACATTTTTTGTTTTTAATTACGATATCACGATTTATTATATCAAAAGCTTTTTTTTTTTTTTACATCTACAGCTAATTTCCTACCATCTGTTGCATTGGTAATTTCTTCTATATCAGCTAACCTAATGGAATATGGAATGTTAAAATACTGTTAGTCTCTTTTATGATCTCTTGCTTTCCCATCAGACTGTGAAAGGTGATAAACCTCTGACTGCACCCGTTACAGCTTCCCACATCAGCCCACCTGCCTTAGTAACAGAGCAGCATGAAGTGCAAAGCAATCTAAGAGACACTCCCACATTCATCATCATCACCAGTGAAGACATGACATGATGAAGGTTGATGAAGGTATCCTCATCGTTCTTTATGCAGTACCAATGCACAAAGTATTGCCCCAAAAACATCTGATCCATCACACCTGTGCTGCATATGTAGTGGACCAGCATGCAGTAGCGCAAAAAGTGGGTATGCAGCGCATGTAACGCATAGGGGCGCTGCACCGGAGGGGGCGTCAAAACCCCCCTCCAGACGCCCTTACGCTCCTTCACCTCGCACACATGTAAATGTAAATGTAGCGAGTTTTACCTTTCACGTGTCTTCGTCTCGGGGGGGAGGTACCCTTATGTACTGGATGAAAAACAAACAAACAAAAAAAAAAACATGAACGCTGTATGCGCTCGGTTTTTACCTTAGAATGGCCAACTATGTCAATTTGATACAGGGGGCTTCCACACTTCCATATCTGTGTCCTCTGGTGCTTTTATCAGCAGTTAAAACTGTTTATTCCGTTGTTAATATGTGGTAACCTGTTTTTCAGAGCCACCTTTAAACGCAACATGAGCGCTACGACGCTCGCGCTGGGTTTACACCTGTGCGGCAGTGAAGGAGACCTACTGCTGCTGCAGGTGTGTTAGAATCATGGCAGCAAACCAGCAAAACACAAAAAACTTTTCACAGTTTTTCCGTTAAAATGTGAAGTTCAGGGACTTAAGGTAGCGCCGTAAAATCCGAACAATAACGTGACTTATGTGTCTGTTGTCACCCATGCCTCCACCTTTACTCGCACGCGGAGCTCCAAGACATGCGCAGTGGTTTCCTCTGAGCGTCAGTAATATAATAGCGCTACATCAATCCGCGTTTCCCCATCAGATACGGTTCCCCCTTC
>NW_006800335.1:275298-290181 GCF_000485575.1 Poecilia formosa
TTTTGTCTTCAGGTTTTCTCTTGCACAAAAAAAGGCGGACTTCTGGGAAGCATCCAGTTTAAGGACTGGAATTTAATAGACCGAGCTTGGAGTCTCACAGAGAAGGGAGGTCCCACTGGACAACACCGGGTGGTGTTGGTTTTTCCCACACCGGATGAAGGAGCTTCAGCAGAGTGGGATTCATTGGAATCAGGCGGAGCATGCTCAGAGTCCTGGAAGGTGGGAATCTCGTGCTGAATCGAGGATTCGAACGCTGCTGATGGAGGTAAGACCAGATTTGTATCCAGGAGTGCAAAGGATGGAGCATCAGCCATGGAGCAGGGCCTCGTGATGGTTTGTCCATCTGTAGTCTGTGAGGTTGGAGCAGATGAGCTACATGCTCTTGTAGCTTCTTGCTGTCTTCTCTTTTGAGGCTTTTCTCTTTTAATGCGAACCATTTTTTTGTTTGTTTGTTTTCTGTCAGAGCAAAGTGGATCTTCCTCTACCAAATGCAACGAGAAGAATGACAGGGCCTCCAAAAATTATTTAAAGGAGAAAAACAGAAATCCCACCCCTTTATCTCTATTGGCTGATTCAAACAGAAGCTCATAAAAGTGGGCTGGAGCATCTGCCAGGAGCAGGAAGATAAAAGCAGTTGGGGGTGGAGTCTATCTGTCTGAGGAGGAGTTGCATCAGAAAATTTGCATTGGTATAACTGGGTCAAAAGTCACAAAGAGGACCTCACCCCTTATTAACCATTTGATTTAAGAGAAGGTTCCAGAATCTTGTCTTGTTTATTTTTGATAAGAACTTATATGATGCAAGAGAGAAAGAAGGTTCCAGAATATTTTATAGAAGGCCTCACCCCTTTTTAACCAATTGATTTAACAGAAAGTTCCAGAATGCTGCCTGTTTTATATTGATAAGAACTTATATGATGCAAGACAGAATGTTCCAGAATCATGTCTGCTTTACATTGATATCAACTTAATTTAATATGATGCAAGAGAGAATGTTCCAGAATGCTGCCTGTTTTATTATTGATAAGAAATTAATTTAAATCAAAACATATGTTTTTATACGATAAGCATTTTATGACGCAGATTTAACAGGTGTTTGTGTGCGATAAGCATTTTATGACGTAAATAAAAAGATGTTTGTGCGCGATAACATCGATTTTGATTTGGGCGTGGCATTTTAATCCATCAAACTCGATTAATTAAAATTTGACACAAAGTAGTACCATATATTTTTTGACCTCCCCTTATGTACCCTTATGTACTGGATGTAAAAAAAACACACACAAAAAAACATGAACGCTGTATGCGCTCGGTTTTTACCTTAGAATGGCCAACTATGTCAATTTGATACAGTAGGGAGATTCCACACTTCCATATCTGTGTCCTCTGTTACTTTTATCAGCAGTTAAAACTGTTTATTCCGTTGTTAATATGTGGTAACCTGTTTTTCAAAGCCACCTTTAAACGCAACATGAGCGCTACGACGCTCGCGCTGGGTTTACACCTGTGCGGCAGTGAAGGAGACCTGCTGCTGCTGCAGGTGTGTTAGAATCATGGCAGCAAACCAGCAAAAACACAAAGAACTTTTCACAGTTTTTCCGTTAAAATGTGAAGTTCAGGGACTTAAGGTAGCGCCGTAAAATCCGAACAATAACGTGACTTACTTGTCTGTTGTCACCCATGCCTCCACCTTTACTCGCACGCGGAGCTCCAAGACACGTGTGGAGGTGTTTACTGATATGTCGCAGATATGGGACAACGCTGTGACCAAAGTGCAATATAGTAATATGACATTCAGGAACGATCTGATTCTTCTGGACGGATCCTGACTTAGTCCTATAGGACTGAAACCTCACTGAGAGCCGTTCTTTGTGCTTGTAATGCTCTGCATACACTGCAGTAGCTATTTTATTTCATTAAAATATATTTATATTTATTCAATTGGCAAATAAATAAAACAAGAACGTAAGAATACAGAGCATGCTCATTGCTCTTTGTTTTTGTTACCTGTCATGATGTATTCTCTATCCACATGATGCATAGAATCACATATCTCAAAAAGTTTGGGAACCACACTATCATATGCGAAGAGAGGTCATGGAAATGAGCATACAACTCACTCAGGGTGCAGTTTCATGTACTCAAATGTAAATGCTAAAAACTAGACCAGTGCTCTACTACTCTGAAAGTGGATCATTCTTGAAGAACTGGCTGTATAGATGAACTGTTGGAGTCTACATTTTCACCTTAAACATCTTAAAGTAAATTTTTGTGACAAATAAAGTGGCTTAATTAGGTTGCTACTGCTGGTGGCCCAAAGCATTGTGGGATACCTTGCTGGTCAATCCCCACTGTCACATACAAACCAATTGCTTCACACAGTCAGTTATTGCAACATATAAAAGCTAATGAAGTTATGTTGTGCAAGTTAAGCATTGCAAACCTACAATAACTCAATACATTTTGCTTAGCTGTTCATAAACTAAATGGCAAAAATACATCTTGACATTTCATGGAAATAAATTATTTGTTCTAGACTTTTCTATGGTAAACAATATTCTGAGGTATTACTCTGATCAGATTTACGTTTTCTGCCTACATCACCAACAAAAGCATTATTTTGTTAATCCACATACATAAAAAAACATGGGTATTAAAATAGAGCATATTTTATTTTTCAACACAGAAATCAGTTGTACAAATGTTCAAAACCTTTCCCTTGAGTTTGCAGGTTTGCTTGAACAGAAATGGACTAATGTATGGGGATGTCCTGAACATGTACAGTCCAAAACCCCCACTACTTTCAAATACTTAACTTTTTGCATTGACTTAATTTAAATAGATTACAAAATCAAGCATTTTTTATTGAAAACTTCACACCATACTATGTGAAATAAAATTATGATGATGCTTGTTTTATGGAACTGTTTTTTGTTTAAATTACTATTTAAAATTATGTTTTATGCTGAACTTAAGTGGATTTTATTGTATTTACATAATAAGATATGCTAAAAAAAACTAGGTAAGCAAGTTTTTCAATTGTAAATTTGTCATTCTAAATCTAAAATGTATTTATGCAAATGATGTTCATATTATGCAATACTTGCTTTCTGTATTGCATCATTGTACCAACTGGGCAAACCTAGCTTAGTTGCACATGACACTTTTCACAGCAGCATAGAGACAAGAACAGTCTACTGTAGATTATAAAATGTCACAAGCATTCTAAGCAAAGATTTTTGTTATTGCTTTTATTATTTCTGGTATTTTTCTGGACACCCAATTGGCATGAAGATGCAATACGGAAAGCAACTAGGGACAATATTCATTAGCATAAATAACTATTAGATTTAGAATGTCAGATTTACTTTTGATTAACTCACTTAACTTGAGTTGTTTCAACATATCTTGTTGTTATGCAAGTACAATAAAACCTGCTTATGTTCAGTATAAAAATTTTACATAGAAATTTGAACATAAATAAAACGGTTACATAAAGCAAGCAATGTCAGAATTAATTTCATTTCTTAGAGTAATCAACATAGTACTAAGAAGTGACTAAAGCTAGTACAAAACAGTAAAGTAACTTAATTGAAGCCACCAAAAATGATACATTTTGCAGACTGAAACCAACATTTGAATGAATGAATATACTTTGTTAATCTCAGAGTGAAAATCACAATCAAGACACAGTAATATACTTCCAAATGGAACAAAGGTCAATGCCAAAACAATTAGAGAATAATATTCTTTAACATTTGAAAATAATTTCCTAACACTAAATGACAGCAGCACACAACTTAGAATCATCAATAACCAGTTGTAATATTACAGCAATGTGTTAAAGAATAGGAATTCATGACTGATATCAAGCTTTGATTATTTCAAGCAATAATTTGCAGCTATGTCTCTTTAGATAGTCTATGGTGTTCTCTGTTATTGGTTTGATTTATTTGTTAGCTTTTAATCGTCTGTAATGCTGTATGTTTCTTTTCAGCTTGTTTGAGCACTGAAAATATTGTACAATGAATTACTCAAAAATAATTTACTAAAAAAAATAAAAACAGCTGCTAATGCAAGTCAGTAATCGGAACATGGTATCTACTGGTAATTTGATTCTGAACTGGTAACTGATAATTGAACCAGCATTTCCACTGTCAAAGCAAGGATGTGGCAAAATTCCTTAGCCTGAAACAAACATCAAAAATAGGTTAGTCATAAATGAACAAATAATTTGACTATTGTCAAATGCTAGTCTGCATGATTCTTTACAATTTATCATCAACAATTAATTAGTTTCTCAAGAAATTCAACATGATTTAGTGTTTTGTCAGTTATACAGTTTTTAAAACTAGCATACTAAATTTATGCTCAATAGTTTTAATTTTCTTCCTAAAAATATTGCCTTTACCCAGCATATTCACACAAAGAAAATGATGATTATGATGATGATGATTAGTATTATTATTATTGCCATTTAGTGGTTAATAATTCAAACTACATGTGAATAACAATGGAAGAAGTGGAGTAACATATTTCTAATATATATTGCAAATGGAGAAAGCATTTAAAAGAACTGTTGTGTGAATTTCATCATAACTTTACTAATTAGCAGTGACACAAACCAAACTCACCAAAAGACTAAAGTCACGAAAGTTGAATATAATACAAGTAAAGTACAAAATTATTAAGAAAATATATATCTTTAAAAAAGTCGTATTTAAAAGAAGATCTAAAATAGTTTTTACCTGCTGGAGATGAATCAGGATTTTTTGGGGTTTAACAGCATTGCCATACTGAATCTCTACTCCTGGAACTTTGCCTGCTTTCTTTGGGCGGATTGTGCGCATAGCCTGGACTTGTGCAAGGGCAATCTGAAACACTAGAACCTGCGAGACAAAGATGATCAGAGAGAAAAGTAGAATTGAATACTGACTGTTTGTGAGTCAGAGGTTAATCTAAAAAAAATAAATAAAACAAAACTGAAATGGTAACATCAGAGGAACAAGAGCACCAAGATGTGATATAAATTGTAAAAGTACATTTTTAAAACTTTGAATATTGTGTAAACATGCAATATTTCTTGCCAGTCATCACAGAAAGTGAAGCTCATTATATAGAATCATCACACACAGAGTGATATATTCCAAGCCTTTGTTTCTTGTAACTTTGATGCCTTACAGATAGAAAAAACTCAAAATTCATTGTTTCAGAAAATTTGAATACTTTTGAAAAAGGTCACTATTGGGAACTCATGGTGTCACACTATAATTAATGAACTCAAAACACCTGCTTAGATTTCCTGAGTATTTGAGCGGTCTCACGCTGGCTCCAGGCTACAGGAAGACTGCTGACTGGACAGATGTCAAGAAGACAGTCATAAACACAAAATGTCATTGGTGAAGAAGCTGGTTGTTCACAGAAAACGGTGTGGAAGGAAGAAGTGTAGTGGGAAAAGGTACAAAAGCAAAGGGGAGAACCATGGTCTTGAGATGATTGTCAAGTGAAATCCATTCCAGAAGAGTCACCACACACACAGATTAATTCTAGACATGGACTACAATTTTCACAATCCCAATGTGAAGCAATCTTGAACCACAGACAACATCAGAGGAGCCTTCTTCTTTTTAATTCTTACAACAACAGTTGTTGTTTTTAGACTGGAAGTTCTGAAAAAGGATCTCCTTACTCAACCACTTGATCTGAACTAGTCCATGCATTTGTTACTTCAAGGCTGGACTACTGTAATTCTTTACTGTCAGGAAGTCCACAAAATACAGTTAAAAGCCTTCAGCTCATCCAAAATGCTGCAGCAAGAGTTCTGAAAATTAAAACAGAGATCATATTTCACCTATTTTTGCTTCTATTTGTTGCTTCCCTGTTAGAATTTACAGGATAGAATTTAAGACTCTCCTTCTCACAGTCCATAATAATCACCGCCATTATACAGAGATCTGATTGGCCCATATGTCCCTAACAGACTGCAAGTTTACTGCTGGTTCCTTGAGGTTCTAACAGTAAAATAGGAGGCAGATCCTTAGTGATCAGGCTCCTCTCCTGAGAAACCAGATCCCAGTTTTATTGGTTTTATCTACTTTTAAAATGAGGCTTAAAAGTTTTCTTTTTGATAAAACTTGTGTATGATACCATAGCCTTAACTGGAGAATAAACTGATCACTTTTTCTCACTTTCTTCTTTTTGTACTCCTCTCTAATTTGCATTATTTGCTGCTATTCCAACTGTTTTGTTTTCTCTCTGTTATGTTTCTCTCCATAGAAGCTACATCTGGTCTGGCATTGTGCTTGGCTGTGGTGCTTTAATGGAGGAGGACATCGACTGAGATAATATTGCCATCACCCGATCATGTGCTTCTTACTGTGATTTATTTGCACTAAAGCCTTAGAAATTACTTGGCAATCATTTCATCAGACTCAACTCAAGCGTTGAGTATGACAACTGAAGGAGGAACAGCTTATCCTGCTCTCTCTCGCCCTTACTGATATATTTGCCCTTTTAGTTATTTTATAGACACAGTGTTTATAATACTTACATTGTTGACAACTGGATTACTTCAAACCAAAGGACTGTAGGAGTTTTTTCCTCCTTTTTTTCCACTTTCAAGCTGAACCAGTGAAAGATGACTCTGGCAGACATCAGGGACATCAGCAGTATTATACAAACACTTCAATCGGCTGAAATAAAGATTCATATTCTGAAGAAGAATACCGAATCCAGGTTCAACCCTACCAATGACTCAAAACAACAACCAGCTCAATATTATGCAATGACTTCAGTCAATAGAAATTAAGATTCAACAGTTGGAGGAAAATTTTGAGATAAACGCTGCATGTGGAGATGAAACAACTCTTCCTCAAAATAACGGAGAGGTTGCATGCCCTGCACCAAGCAGCCCACCCTGGAACTATCTTGGAGTTAAACCAAAAAAAAGTCCCACACTTCAAAATTGATGAGACGACTCACCTAGATGAATCAGCGTGGCCAGCTCTGAGCTGGAAACCCACATTCAACTTCAACACCTACTCCACCAAAGAAAAACAAACAGCTGAAACAGAAACAACTCCACCCACCCCACTTCCAAGGACAAACTTCGACTCCGTAAGAATCCCACTGAAAGACAGATTCACTGCACTTCAACAGGAACCTCCAAGGGAAACCTGGCCTTCAAACATCAACAACAAGGGGTGCTGTGGTGGTGCAGGGTTAAAGCACAACCCACATATGGAGACTTTAGTCCTCAATGCGGAGGTTACAAGTTCAAGTCCTGGCCTAATGACCTTTGCTGCATGTTTCCCCCCTCTCTCACTACCTACTTTCCTGTCTGGGCTTCTATCAACCTATGCAGCACCACAGGCTGATTGCCTCCATGCACTAAATGTATAGAAATGTACACACCTTTCAGAATCCTGATATTTGTACTTAAAAATCAATTTTTGATCTGGTCTAATTGTGGTCAATCCCAGTCCTCGAGAGTCAGTATCCTATAACTCTTACATGTCTCACTGGTCCAACACATTTCAATCAAAATAGCTGAATTACTTCCTCATTGTGTAGTCAGGTTCTCCAGAGTCTTGCTACTGACCTCATTGTTTGACTCAGGTGTGTTGAAGCAGACGCTCATCTAAAAGTCTCGTCTCATCTAAAGTTGCAGGACATTGGGCTTGGAGGCCTGGAGTTGCCCACCCTGGTCTCATGTCATGGTCTAATTTTCTGAGACACTGAATTTTATTTTATTTATTTTTTTACTTGTAAATCATAATTATTAACATTTCAAAATATAAAAGCTTGAAATATTTTACACTCAGTGTAATGAATCTCTATAAAATGACCGTTTCATTTTCTGAGATGTCTAGCAAGAAATATTGCACTTTTACAGAATATTCTATTATTTTTTAGTTGAATTAGTATGTTGTATAATGAAGCACAAATAACTGATTTCGCTACAGACTTACAATAAGAGTAAGAATATAAAATTTTTGCTTCTATCCAATTTTCAGTTTAAAATGTGGAATCAGTACTTTTTGACAAGCTTTAGTTACACAATAATTGCACTGTAAATTTTAAAGATTTTTTTTTATTATGCTGAACTAAAATGTTCTTTTAAAATCATTGTGCCAAAATATTCCATGCCAATTTTCATGTTTGAATGTGGTATTGTTGAACATTCACAACCTTATATGTGAGGCACAGCTCCCATTTACATAAAGTTAGATGAGGTAGCTTTAGAAATCAAAAACACTTCAGTAAGTGGGTTGACTGCTCCTTGCGCTAATCAGTTTTAACAACTTTATACCAACCAACCTGGAGGAAAAAAAGTGTTTGTCATTTTTATGTGAAAACATTTAGTGCATTTTGTTGCACTAATCCATGTAACAAAATGGTGAAACTTATTATATACACATTAACACTTTATTGCTTGATTTAAAAAAAAAACTGAGGCTTTTACATATTAACTTACAATTTCCAAATTCAGTGAACATTTGCATTTCATTTGCATTTCATGTGAACTCATGTAATAATACTTTATTTACATCCATAAAGAAGTCTCAGAAGCCTGTTTGATGAAGAAAGGTAATATTAGTTAAAACTGTTATTTATATATTTTATGTAAGTAACATAAAATATGTAGAGATTTTATGTTACTCTGTAGGGAGTGCATTTGAATTGGAAATAGATTGCCAAATGTCTATTGCAAAATATATTTCACAATGTGCACAGAAAAAAACAAAACAGATAACAAATAGTGCTGAGAGTCATACATTTAAAAAAAGAACAAATACCTGAGTTTTAGGATGAAGGAAACGAACTCCTTCCTGATTCACACTGATTAAGCAGGGGGAAGGACAGCCATGCTGGCTAACCTTCTTTGCCAAGAAGGTGTTGGAGCCAAACAAAGGGAGGGTCCTCAAAGACTCTGAGATAGAAGATTCATGTAATTAGCATTATAATAGTATTCAGAAAATTAACATCATGATCACACTTACAGAGAAAAGAAAAAAAAGACAGAAAAAGAAAAGTTTCAACCCACCAATAAACCGAATTTTGGCATCTTCAGGACTGAGAGACTGCATGGCAGCTAACTGATCATGGCAGAGCAATTGGATTTCCTCAGCTTTACTGGCAAGTCCGTCTTGTAAGGGCAAGTACTCCTTTAGCTCCGGCCTTAGAAAAAAAGAAATCAACAAATTCATATATTACACACTCACACACTCACACACACACACATACTACGGTCAAAAATCTTAGTCTCCTAGAGAAACAGTCCTTTTATTTAGTCAAAGCACAGACTCCTGTTTGTGAAATCATGTGCTTTTATTTTGTAATGCTTACAGCTCCTAATCAACCAATCAAGACAAAATGATCTCAAGCATGTTTTTACAGATGGTGACTTAGATCTTCCTGGGATACTCCTGAGCTGTAAACCTATCTGTGTGTTAATTAAATTTCTGTGTCCCCCTTCTTTGTTTCTGAATTCACATCCAACTGTGAAGATAGGATGTGGGGTTCAACCCCCTCCATTCCTTTTCACACCCTTCTTGCTAATAAAAGAGACAAACAAACTGAAGGTTTTCAGAACACATGGTGAGCGGCTTGGAGAAGCAGTTCACTGTGTCTTCTCCTTCTGCAGAAGTTTGGTTGAAAACTCATATACGTTGTCTGGTTCTTTCTTTTATGTAGGTTTGAGAAAATACCTATCAATGTTCATCACAGGAATTATGTCATGTTTATGACAGTGTCATGTCAGTCTTATGCAAAACCCTTCAAATAAAGTGTTACCAAAATGTTTAAATGAATTCACAGATTTTCTCTTCAGAGTATCTCACAACTATAGTACCCTGTGCCAGAGTGAATGGTAACTTTTCTAAAATTTTCTTTCAATTGCAGTTTAGCTAAATGCAGTTAGAAGGCAGGTTCTGTTGTTGTTATAAGCTAAAGTTAGTGTTACCAAGTTGTATTTCTATTTTGTTATCCATCATCCATCCATTTTCTGTACACCCTTGTCCATAGTGGGGTCGGGAAGGGTGCTGGTACCCATCTCCAGCGAACGTTTCGGGCGAGAGGCGGGGTTCTATTTTGTTATATTTACACAAAATATCTTGTTATTCAGCCTACTCACTAAATAAAACCAACACAACATTACCATATGATTTGTGGCTTGTGAAAGCATCACAAGGTTCACAATCTGTATTGTGTTTTTCACCTAGCTGAAAACTGAATAGCCTTATGAGTTCACCACATGAACAGTTGTTGGATTGTAGTTCAGTAGGCCAAGGAAACCCATATCAAGTTGAAAAATAAATTCACTGTTTTTTTTTGTTTGTTTTTTTTACATCAAATTAGAAGCACATTTTGGTTTGATGGAAAGCTTTACTCAGTACACTAAACAAAGTAGCAAGATCCAGTTATTAATGGTGCCCAAAGACAATTGTTCTCCCAAATTTACACTCATATTTATTATCAGTTATAATTTATTCTACTTACAGTGACAGCTGGCTCTTCAAACCCTGAGCTAAATGCTGCAGGGCTGTCAATTCAGCAATCTGTTGAACTGATGAAGTTCCACCAGCATAATGAGGAATGATTATCTTGCCATGAAGATATTCCTCTAGAAGCTAAAAACACAAAATCTTTGCAACTTGAGAACTGATCATTCAAAAACATTTTTCGTTTTCAAAAACATTGGCTTTTTACCTGCTGATAGTGAAAATCCACAAAGAGCTCATTCCTGAAGGAAAGAGGTTTTTCCCAGAGGACTCTCCTGAATGACAAGGAGATGGAGCCATCATCCAGTAAGAAATCAAACAAGTAGTCCTCAGGATGTAGAGGGCGCACCATCCCATCTGAAGCAAAGGACCAAAGAAGGAGGGACATAAGGACAAAGAGAGAAAACATTGACAAAAAGAAAAAAGGAAGTCACTTGGAGGACAGTTGGGATCCCCAGGTCTTCCCTGACCACCTCCTTCCAATGAAACAAGAGGAAGTTAAACAGCTCTTAAAGGAAAAACATGCTTTTGTTAGTGATGAGCATGATGTTGGGACCATTCTGTCTCTGAAAATCAGACTAAATGATCTAACTCATGTCAAAAAGACATACATCTCAGTCCCTAGGCCATTCCACAAAGAAACAGAGGAATATTTGGAGGACTTGTTAGATAAGGGATGAATCACAAAGTATGCAGTCCCTTGAGGGGCTGAAGTATGACAACTGGAGTCGTCATTCTCCAGTCTGTGTGCAAAAAAAGATGGTCTGACTGCAGCTGTGTTACAATTATCGAAAGATATGGATTTACCTTTCAAAGTAAATCCATATTCAAGATATGCTGAACAATCTGAAAGAAACAAAGTGAAGGAAGGGGGACAGCTCCAGCTTGTGTATCACAATGGGCATACTGATGGTCACTAGTGGAACAAGTCAGCATCAGGTCAGGGCGCGGGGCCAATAACCGGGCCCCTCATGTGTATCATCTGCGCCTTCGGAAACTGTTGAGCGGGGGGGAGTTTGGACCGCGTTTGTTGTTTGATTTCCTAAACCGTGAGTGAAACAGTCACTGGGACTGACTATATATTCCATTGAGGGACAACAACTTTAACATTACATACACCTTTCTGAACAGGTGAGGACACACTTTCTCTGTCTATAATCAGACATTAAAGCAACTCCCTGGCACCTCCAGACCCGGGCCCCATGGGCACCCATCTGCCTGCCGATGGCCTATTGATGTGGAGAACATAACTGACTGTACATAGGATGTACTTCCTGAGGTGAGGCACAGCATAACATGGTCAGTCACTGTAAAATCCCAGAAGAATGAGCTTTGGCTTTGCCCACTTATCATTAATACTCTCTCTAAGAAGGCAGATTAGGAAGTCAGTTCAGTGACAAACAATTCTTAAAGGGCCCCAAGAAGAGGATGCTGTGATGAAGGAGGTGCTCTACTGTGTGAGGGTGGAAAACAGCTCAACAGTAAAACTGCAGCACCAGAGAAAAACAACCATCCAAGAACAACTGCTCTTGTCTCAAAAGTTCCACAAGTTGGTCTACAAGAGATGGGCCACCTGGGTGTGGAGAGAGTGATGAATCTCATAAGAGGTTTTATTGACCCCATATCAAGAGAGATGTGGAGCACTACGTCACTCAGGTGTGTAGCTGCTTGAAATACAAATGTCCAAACAAGCTGACCAGATCACCTCTAACATCCTCATCAAATGCTTGTTATTTTATACACACATTTGCCTGAGCTCCAATTCCTATACTTCCGTCTCTAATAACTGAAACATGAGTGCTTTAAGATGTGCATACATTCTAGTGTCTTCAAATGAACTTATTCATAACATCCAAATCCGTAGTGTCTTGTACCCAGGGGCGCTGTTTAATCTGGAGGCATGCCTTCAAACAATACACGGGGCAAACCTGACCAACCTCTACCGGCCGCCTGTTAGACACTGAGAAGGGCAAATTAACCCACAAGCGTGAAATACCAAGAGCGGCGTGAAGGGGGCGCTCAGGCTGACTCCCACAAAATGCCAACCTGGGCGGTTCCCCATGTTTCCCATATCAGAAACCGCCACTGATTGTACCCTATTGATGTACGATCGATGGGGTCGTACATCAGTTCGCCCCTATTGTACTTTCTTCTGCACAGCCTTCTGTGCAGAAGAAAGAATTAAGATGTTTGTATTTCATTATCTGTAAGGCTCAAAATCCATCCATCCATCCATTTTCTGAACACCCTTGTCCCTCAGTGGGGTCGGGAGTAAGGCTCAAAATATTTTACTTTATGGATCTATTTGAGATTTTTTTCTGAAATGAGTGACAAAAAATACTGAACTTTTAACAATATTAAAATGTTCTGATCTGTACTTGCAACACAGCAAGAAACGTGTACATCTACACCATTTGATACCCACCGTAGCAGCGTGGGTATCAAACACTGTCCTCATATTAATTTGAGTAGCTGAATGAAAAGTAATGAGAACCATTTTGAGATCATTTACAGAACATTAGAATTTTAGAAGGACAGACAGGGAAAACAGTTAGACCAAGAAGCAATACTGCTGCATGAGTAAAACACTACACTATATTAAAAAGTTTAACAGTGACAAATAGATCAAAAACAGTTTACTAGCGTTACAGATGAACCTTGTCAAACCAGTTGAATACTCAATGTCTTTAGCCCATAGTTTACCACTAGTAATGGATGTCACAGTTACCTTGAAATCTTGTGGCGATGAGGGAAAACTCCTTGACCTCTGTAAACTCTACGATTTCCATGTTTTCACACAACTCTGTCACAACATCTACTGTCACCTAGATAAAGATAAAGATATAAAATGGCATATGTGTGTGTGTGTGTGTGTGTGTGTGTGTGTGTGTATATATATATATATATATATATATATGTATATATATTTAAAACAAAAAATGTGCCATTTTTTGTTTTAAAGACCAATCATACACTGAAGCTGCGAATCTTGACAGGAAACTCTACTCCTCCTGGCAACTGGATAGGAATGCGTTGAGAAGTTTTGCCAGTCTAAGAGACAAAATAAATAAAATCTTAAAATAATAGAAGCTTCAAATGGTAAAACTGAGAAATCCAACAAAAAGAAACATTTTTTGTAGACAGATTTCTATTTGTTTAAATGTGTAACTTACTAGAACGGCCTCCATTTCAACATGTGAGGGAACGTTTCGTCGACCACCAAAATTGATTGAACGCTGGAGGTTATCCAGACATACCAATGCCAGCTCTGATGTAAGTACAAGTAAAAAAAAACAGGTAAGGCACACTAATAATTCAAAATACACTTAAGAAGTTACCTTTTGTCTTCTCTACCTTGGTATGGGTGTTCGTTGTCCTGACAGATCTCTTGCAGGTGCTGCATGACAAAGGGATGGAGAATCGGAGAGCAAGGGAAGAAGCCAGTAATAAGGCTAAGCAGCCGCCAACCGAAGGTACAGCTTGATCTGTAGAGGTGGCACCATGAATAAGTGTATGCAAAGAGGGTGATAGTATGAGAGCAGTGGGTTTCAATAATGTGTTTGAATTTTCCTTTCACCCTTTGTCAGATTTCTTGTTTATTGTATTATGCATTTATTTTCATAATTTTGCTGTGGGTAGAGGCAGCAATATGCCTTGTAGGCTCTGAGCGTGCCGCACAAGTGCCTGAATGTAATTGGCTGTGGAGCTGGGTGCAGGTATATAAAGCCCCCTCCCCTCATCTGGTTGACATGACGTTTCTCTTCCGTTTCAGTCTTTTGCATTTGCTGGCGCTGCTAGGTAAAACGGGCTTCATATCTCCTCATCAAACCTATTATTTGTGGTAATTTATTTCCATTTTCTGCATAACAGCTGTGTACTAATGCACGCTTGAATGGTGCTCTTAATGACGCTCTAAACACCGGTCAATCCACCTTGTGGTAAGGAGCTTCCCACACTTTCTGTGTTTGTTAGCCTAGCTTTAACTCAGCCTCTGTTGTATTGCCAGGCAAGGACCTTCACTCCAGCCATCTCCACTTCAATATGTGGGCAAGAAGCAATTAATTTAGGTGTATCTGCTGAACACAAACCAGTAGTTGAGCCAGAAACGGCCAGTTCTTGGTGTTGGTGGTCGACTTTCTGGGTGGTGGTCCTCTTTGTCTGGTTCGGTGCACGATTTTCTTTTACTTTTGCTGTCTTGTTTGCTGCGTTCCTTTAGTTTAGGTCACTACCCAGATCTGCACTGTCGTCTCAGAGCTGAGCCATAACTTGTCCATTTTAATATGTGAGTGGTTTTAAATGAGTGTTTTTCATGTTGACTAAAATAAACATTTGTATAATAAAATGATTGAATTGGGTAAAATTGTCTCAAGCCTCATCTGTAG
>NW_006800335.1:290424-299588 GCF_000485575.1 Poecilia formosa
TTTCAATCACACTGGTCCTGCCACATAGAGTTCACATATCGTCTGAACGGACCTAATAAAGCCCTGAGAAGCATAGTAGCTTAAAAAATCTTTCATGTTTTATTTGAAGCAGTATTCTCCTTTAATAAGCTTAAGATACAAGACTTTCCTTAAAAAATTATCAAACATGTTGAGTTACAACTATGTTGAACTTTGGGTTCGACAGTCTCTTGACCTTTTGAATTTATGGTTTATGTTATGTCTTTATTTCAATTATGCTTATGAGAATTGTGTGTAATATAGGCAGGGGTGCTGCCAGGAATCTTGGGCCCCCTGACAAAAAATTAAATTGGGCCCCCCCTCACGCAGCTGCTGTTACAATTTCTTGAGTCTATCTGACCCATCAAAAGCGTCACAATTTCAAAGGCTTGCATCTGCCTTGCTTTCTTTGGTCCAATAGTGATAACTAGTACAATATTTACTGCTCATGAATTTTACATGCAAGAGTAAAATTTAGTATGCATACAGTCTGCATACAGTATGCAAGTAGGTTGCTTAATTTTTTTTCTATTAGTTTTGGATTACTGAAATGTCTCTCCCCATGAGCAACAGTCAAAGGCAACATGCAAAATATACATGAAGCAATCCAGACTTCTCAAAAAATGCTTTGTAGTTGCATTTTATTCAAGCTGCAGTATACAACTTTAATAAAAAATATGTTTTCTCCATATTTATTAAAGCTGTCATCATGTCGTGACAGTTTGTTATGAGACAGATGATCTGTGATCAATCAATCTCCTCCACCTCCTTCCTGAACTACTATTACTGGCTAAAGTAATGCACCGTTCTGACCAAAACAACCAATCAGAACTAGTAGGACGCTCTTAGCACTGTCAATCAACCTCATTCACTCACTGCTAAATGTGCTAATGGTGGAGAAACAACTTATTGTTACAGGAAAATCGTTTATCTGCTATCACTGGTAGCTATGCTTACTAGACTAAGCATTTACAACAGGCTATGCTAGCTGCAGAATAGCACAGCGCAAGGGGGAGGAAGGATGAGCCACATGAGATTGTGATTGACAGCACTAAACCTCTCCTGCCACTGACTGGTTGTTTTTAGAGAGCACTGGGAGAAAGCAGAGGAAATAGATTTTTCACAGATTACCTCTCATACCATAATGACACAACATAATGACAGTTTTAACAAATATGTGGAAAAAAAATACTTTTATATAAAAGTTACATACTGCAGCTTTAATTTCACTTAGGAGAGGGCAGGTCAGGAGGGACATGGGTTAGAGCTGCTGGTAATTTAATTCCTTAATTCATTAAATGCTAGTGAAATGTTAGCTAAGCTAACTACGCTGAATGGTTGATAATATCATACAGTCTACTCACCTCTCTTGGAGAAAAACTGAACTATAAATTGACACTCTTGCCTTTTTTTCCTCTCTCTCTCTCTCTATTTTTTTTTTTTTTTGAAAACCTGGTTTTATAACTTTTCTTAGCGGCATAGTAACTGCCACAATCGTTTTTGTTTCCTACTGTCTGCTGCTAACAGCAGACAGTAGACAACATGCGCTCCAAGCATGAACGAACCATTTAACGCAGATATGGGGGGTGGGGGAGGTTCAGGGCAAATGTGGATGTATGTTTTTTGATCTGGGAGTGGGAACATTAAATTTTTACTGCTAAAAACAATCTTCGAAAATACAATATGATTAATTTTGTAATTGACAGGGCCCCAATTTCTTTTTTATTTCTATGAACAATAAATAAATAAATTGTGGAGGGCCCCCTGTTGGTCAGGGCCCCTAGAATTGTCATCACTTTTCCCCCCTATACCGTGCCCCTGAATATAGGCTTATCAACCCTGCAGCTTTAAAGAGCAACTGGTGTTAGATAAAAAATGTCTCAGATCTCAGTAGATTGAGAAACAAATTGTTACACCTCTGCTGTTTTTCAGTATAAAAGATGTTTGAACTCGGAAGCCAGAGACGACATTCTGATGGAGCAATTCTGAAATTGTTTTCAATTAATACATTCCTGGTAGAGCTGACTGAGAGCTTTTCACCCTGACAGTGCATAGATAAAGAGCATCTTCAATCAGTAGCTTTTTCAGATTCAATGTAGTACAGGCTACTGCAGGAGAGTTTTCCTGCCACCACCATCTTCAATAACTCTTTGAAGAATCTAAATTAATGATTTACAACATTTAATTTTCCTCTGGGATTAATAAAGTATTTTTGTATTTGAATTGACTTAAATTATTTTTTCCTACAAGATAGGTTTTTACTTCCTCCTTGCAGTGGACCCCACAAGTTTTTACCCTGAGTGCTGTCCCGGTGGGGTTGCACTGACCCCATATGCGCTTTTGAGTTTTTTTTGTGCTGATGGAACATCCCCATCGTTTCCCC
Source organism: Poecilia formosa (assembly GCF_000485575.1). Classification (NCBI taxonomy): domain Eukaryota; kingdom Metazoa; phylum Chordata; class Actinopteri; order Cyprinodontiformes; family Poeciliidae; genus Poecilia; species Poecilia formosa. The sequence goes on from NW_006800335.1 coordinate 292,826, forward strand.
GTTGTCTGACCAGGACATCTGCCATACTCTTGCTGAGTGTTGAGCTTGGACTATGGGAGGGTTCACAATAAAATTTAATCTCAAATGAATGTGAAATACCCACCTGGTGGGGTTGTTGGTTGTTTGTTTGATGACCTGGCAGTAGATTTCATCTCTAAGAATTTCCTTTTCCTTCCCTAACTAAACAAATAAGGGAAAATGATTTTAAAGTAATACCAAAGTAACACCTGTCAACATCAACGTCAAACTTTGAAAATATTTCCTGACCAGCAGGATATGAGTTAGGCAATTTGCTTGTGTAGTGTTCTTCTGTGTTGTGATGTCCCCCATAAACTGCATCAGAGCTGTAAATAGAGATAGCCACATGACCTTCTTTAGGATCCAAAACAGTAACATATGTTTCAATAAAATAGGATTAGTAAACTCACTTATGAAGCACTCAACAGCCAAATCATTGATTTCAGAATCATTGTAGAGAATGAGTGACTCCTGGATGGGGACCTTAATAAAAAATAAAATACAGTTAGATCTTAATTTTAAAACTTTAAAACATACCTCATTACTTTCCACTCAACCATGAAATAAACATTTATAAATACTTTTCAGAATCTTTTCTAATGAAATCTGTTGACTTCTGTGGCTTGATAGCACCTGGTTCAACCAAATAAATAATGCACACAGAAAATGATTTATTCAAAGACATACAGAATTCTTACTGACTTAGGGGCATAAGATTACATTTATCTTGATCTGCAATGGTATAGAGTTCAAATTATTTGATACAAAGTTAGAAAAATTGTTTTTACAAGTTTAAATGCTTACTGGTACTCCTCAATATCGTTATTCATATTTCTCAGAATAACCACAGAAATATGAAGATGATCCCTCTGACTCTATTCAGCTCTGCTAACACTTATCCTTACCTTCAGAGGATAAGTTATGTCACCCCACCATGGTACAGCTATTATGCCTTGTTTTAATTGATTTGTATGGGTCAAATTGGCAGTTTGGATGCTATTTTGTTGGTTTCCATAACACTCAACAGTCAAAGCACTGATTTTAGAATTATTGTAGATTCTGAAACCTACAATAGTATCAGAACCATTGCACTGATTCTGAAATCATTGTATATGATCTGTCTATACATCTGACCATACAGCACCATTCAATATGGTCTGTTTGTAGGACAGAAAAATGTCACAGCTTGTGATACGTTTGTCACCAGGCTAGTATGATGCCACATTTGGGTTTTACTCTGCCTGGCCAATGAGAGTCCAATGGGCTTTGGGAACACGCTCCCAAATATGGTAGACCGTAAAATAGTGCTCCAAACCACACCGGCCACGTCATGCAGAGGACACAAGGCAATCAGCTTAGAATATCTGTCAGCCGTCTGTGACATCTGCCGTGCTCAGGAAGAGCACGGCAACAATGTTAGTAAATTGTCTATCAGGACTGCTTTATTTGTTGTTTTTTGCTGCCTTGCTTTGTGCTTGATTCTGCCCTATTTCTGTCAAGCTGAATAGGGCAAGCAGAACTTGTTATTACCAAGTTCTGCTTGCTATTTGGAAAATACTTTGAAATATGGATTAAGCATGATGTAGCTCAACCATCTCACTATTTATGGTGTCTGTCCCATTGTACTTGTGCAAACTACTGGCTGTCATTGTACAGAAAAGCACATCAGAAGAGGCAAATGAAGAATTGTCCTGGTTGGACTAAAGCTCAATTAGGTCTGGTTGTGTTGTGATTAATCTTAAATGTCAGTTTTCATATAAGAGAGGGTGCACTAACTGGATATTTTTTCATCTATAATGGAATAAAAATAGTGAATATGAAGGAGAGTATGATACAGAATATAGCTTGTATAAAAAGGTGCATATTTACAACAAATGTGATATATTTGGTGAAGAACCTCTTGAATTAGTTGACTGAAATGAGCTGCAATGCTTAAGTTAATGTCATTTAAAAACATACTCCGGAGAAAGTGGCTAAAAATTATGTTCCTGATAAGTGAATGTAAAGTTTTAAACACAACAGAAGACATGGGTCACCAATCAGAATGTTCATAGGGTCTTACCACTGTATGCTGAACTGCTTCTGAAAAATTTCTTCCAGTGACTGGCACTCCTGTTGTCTCCATTCTTTCAGCACCAATTAATGCAACACAACATTAGCCTTGCTCTGTTAAACACACATAATAATATGAACAGGATTTACGTGGAAATTTTACTTACCTAAAATACTTGGTAGCAAAGTCAGCCATAGCAGAAAAGATCTCTAGGTCATGGTTGGATCCTTTTTGTGAGCTTTGGGCACGTGTGTGTTGTAAGCCCTCTACTGAAGATGGATTCATGGCCTCCCGATTAGACTGCACAGAACGATTGTTGGGTATGTGTCTGCTGGTGGGGACTGGTGAAGGGCCATTGAACGAACTGACTGGCTTAGCATTCCTCATGCTTTTTCTCCTGTCATCTCTTCGATCTAGATGGAGCCAGTGATAATCTGGGGCTGCGCAAGGCTGGGTGAGGTCCAGTGGAAAAAGACCAGAACGTCCACCGGTGCTCCCAAACTCCCAACCTAGTGCAACATTCACAGTAGGTTAACATTAAAATAGTAGAATATTAACAGCATGGGTGGGATATGCTGGTAGAAATAATTAATACTTAGCATATCTAATGTTAAATACAGTAAATATACAATTATGACTACCACTGAACTAATGATCTCACCAGTCTGAAGGCCTTCCATTTTCTGCAGTTTGATGATATCCCCCTTACTGAAGCTCAGAAGCGTCTTGTCATCCGTTACAAAACTCTTTAGAGCAACCATGTGGCCCGAGTCCTTAAGAAAAAGGAAAAAGATATGTATAAAGATGGTTAAAATCTAAAATGGGATAAGATGCAAGGGAGATTTAGCAAAGACAAACTAATACTTTTAAAGGAAATATAAGATTTAAAAAAAAATACAAAAAAAAATCACCTTGATGAGTTCCTTGAGGAAAACTTCGATCATGGCAGTGATCTGAGGAGCCCTGGTTGACAGCAGCACTAAGTTTTCCATTTTAAGGTCCAGTTTTACTTTGTCTGCTCCCTCAAGGTTAACAGACAGCACCTCTGCAAAACTATATTCATATAAAATATTATTCTGGGCCAGAAACAGTGATGGCAGTGAGTGGCATTGAATGTTAAGTTTTAATTAGAGTTAACATTCAAACAAATAAGGGCAATAAGATGATTATTTGTCACATTTTTAAGCTAGTTAATTAGTATGTTCATGTCAGAACTTTGATCTGGAAGTGATGGCTTGCCAGGTTCAACCCTGTTTTAGTTTAAGTTGGAAAACCATAGGGTTTTCAGAAGTTATTTCTATATTTAAAAGGAAATTGTCAGATAAAGACTATTACTGGCTAATATACATACCTGTAACTTTTGAGCAGTTTGAGATGTTTAGGATTGATGCCTGATGCTTTCACCACCTTCAATAGACGAATCCCTCTATGAGAAACACCCAAAACTTGAGCATCTCCATTGTGTGGCTGCATGTAAAAAAATAATATTTTTTAGTGGTTACTGTACAGTATGTCATATCTAATGGATAATGAAGGCTTAATTTATTAATAACTACACCAGTTATTAATAAAATAACTTGTTTAGTTATTTTTGGGGAACAACTGATCTGCCTCAAGACTGTATTGAGAGATTGTAAAGTCTGAATGTCAAATGTTGTTGGAAGAGTTTGCACAGATACGACATGTGTGCAAAAGACAAAATTGTTGCTTTGACCCAAAATGGCTGACTTCCTGTTGGGTTTGGACCAAGGCTCCAATAGACATTTCTGTAGGTCCTGACAAGTCACACATCTGTACAGAGTTTGATGATTGTTGGCCAATGCATGGATTGGGGCTACTTTTTTAGATTTTGTTTTAGAATTCTAAGGGGTTTGGTGGAAGAATTAGACCACAGTCATCAAATATTGGACAGCATTCCTGTCGTGAGGAGGGGAGGTGGATTAAGATTGATCATATCAAATGAAGTGCAGATCAGCTGAAATCTGTGGAATTTAGAGCCAAATGTAATGTAAATGTGATGTCTGAATTTGCCCTCCAGCGAAAAGTTTTTGTGCTTTCGCCAAAAGTGAGACCAATTTGTTATCTGTTTTCTGAATCAAGAAGACAGATAGGACAGAAGATGTTGTTTAGGTCAGATATGGACCTTTCAAAGTAAAGCATTACATTTCTGGTTGTCAGGAAGTGTCGCTTAGGTGATGTCATGATTTGACTATTGAGTATTATAGAGGACTGGATGTGGAGGTTTGGTGTCTCAGCGACTTTTTGTGTTTCATAGCAAAATATCAAACTTTGGCTGGGGTCTGGCCACACCTCTTCAACATACTCAAAAACTCACCATTTTGATAACTTTTAATGCCCCGTGCTTTATGAGCAAACTGACCAGGTTTCAAACTGATCAAGGAGGAGTTGGATTAAATGTGAAGGCTGTAAATCGCCATAATGAGGTGAAAATTGGAATTTCAATCCAAGATAGCTGGCTTCCTGTTTGTTGTAGAGTATGGGTGCAAGAGAGTTTTCTGTAGGTCTTTGGGAGTTGTACAAATTTTATTGCTGTACAATAAAGTAAGGTCAATGTGGAGGGTCTTTTGAAAGTTGCCATGGAGAACTGTTAAGAAATTTCTGTTTCAACTTTTGCAAACCCTTGCTTGCTTTTTCTTCCTGGTTCCTGTTTTTGTTCTGCTCTGGCTCCCTGCGTTCTGTGACTTTTGTAAGTTTTCAGTTTTATCATCAAAGAAAATTCTCCATGCTCCCAGCTCCCGTCTGCATTTTTGAAAACCAATGTTATCAAAAAATGCAGTTTACTGACATTTTTTAACTATTGTTAAAATATTTTCTAAGCTGAAATGTAAAAGCAATGAAAAGAGATGCAATATGGCGTTAAAACTATGTCTTTACTAAACTCAGTTGGAGTGGTATGGTACGGTGCAATTTATCCACGCTCACTGCTTTCTTGCTCAGCAGGAGGGAGCAAGAAAGTTCCCTCCTGCTGAGAAAACTCAGCAGGAGCTGAATGTAGCTTCCTAATGTAAAAAGCTACATTATCTAGCTTCCCTACATAGATAATGTTTGATCATTTGACACTATAATGTACATAAGACCATCTTAGGGAACATAAAGTATCTGATTGGACTGTGTGTCATGGAAACTAATCTGTCTGTATGATTGTATTGTATTAGTATGAGTTAGATTTGCAGTATATTTCTATTATTGGAAAATTTATTCAATCTGTTTTTCTTTTAATGTGCAATGATATTAAATTAGTCAAGAAGTGCAATATAAAAAAACCCAAACCTAAATAACAAAAATGGACAAAACAAATGTACCATATTCCTTTTTCTTGAAGCTTACCGTCACAGGGTAGAGTCGACTAAAGTAGTTCTTCCAGTTATCTCGAGCGGCAATAACAATTCTCTTCTTCATGTTGTCATCCTGAATGGTACTTATGTTTGTTCCCACGTTGAAATTTGCTATAAAGGCACAATGACATTGGGAAAGTTAAGTTAAGCTTTGTTATATTAGAGGATAAAAAGTAGGAAGCTGGCAAAAACCTCAGAACTGCTGCTAACTGTGGAGAAGATGGTGGAAGCATTATACATGATACAACAATAATAACATTTTAAGAAATTGTGTAAATTACAACAGTCTTAAATAGAAGGCAACCAGATATTTGCCTAGTTTTCCATAAAGAGCTTATGAGGAACCTGAGATCATTTGGTGTGAGAGGACACTATTAAGAAGGTTCTATGATAGTGTGGTGGCTTCAGTGATCCTCAATGCTGTGGTCTGCTGGGCTTGTGGGAGCTGAGAGAGGGACAGCAAGAGACTTAAGGTAATCAGAAGGGCTGGCTCAGTTGGAACTGCTCTGGACTCCATTGAGGAGGTGGGTGAGAAGAGGACATTAGCTAAGCTCAAAGCAATTATGATTAACTCCTCTCACTTCCTGTATAAGACTGTGAGGACCTTAGGCAGCTCCTTCAACAGCAGACTGAACTTCCTGAAGTGTTGGGTAGGAAAGATACTGCAGGTCATTCACACTAAGTGCAGTCAGACTGTATAACACCTACAACTAATAAATCGCTGAAATATCTGTACTACTCCCTACCACTACTTCCTCTGTTATCTCTCGTCCATGTACTTACTACTGTATTGTCATTGTGTGATGCCATTGTTTCTTCAGTTATTTTTATACATATTTTAGTACAATATCACAGATTCTTTAAGAAAAAAAATATACATGGTATATAGCTTTCAGTTATTCTATATGTTAGACTGTCTTTCTTTGGGATTTGATTATTTTCATTGTGTGTCATCTCAACAGATGACATACAATGAAGAACAAAATTGCTAATGTCAATACATTAGCAATTTTGTTCTTTGCTGCTGTGACACATGAATTTAACCATGATAGGTTTAATAAAATCTATCAGTCTGTCTGACACTCTTTGTCAACCCTATTGTAATAGAAATGATCTAGGTGACCGAGTATATACAAAGGCATCATGTGTAAATCTTACAGAAACATATGAGAACCTAACTCAGAATCTCAATTACGGAAGTGTTTTCCAGTATGATAAATGATGAAAGTTGGATCATGTCCCCTGAGACAAGTTCTTTGTCTCAGGAAAAAAAACATTAGCTAATCCATCCATCCATCCATCCATCCATCCATCCATCCATCCATCCATCCATCCA
>NW_006800335.1:299609-312550 GCF_000485575.1 Poecilia formosa
GTATTCCCAAACAGTTGTACTAGCTCATAACTAATAAGTTCACAGCAGTCAAACGTCGTTATGAAGTTGACCAAACTATAAAGTTTTTAGCTCTGTTGAGATTTATGCCACTTTAACGGAACAGGGCTCAATATTTTATAGCTAATTTGTGTGGAACGCTCAAAAAAGGTTTGAGTGTAGTGTCATGACGTTAGCACTCCATTCCAGTAGGTGGCGGTAATGCACATCTTTAAGTTGCTTGCCAACCGCCATCAAACAAGAAGAAGAGGAAGAAGAAGAAGAAGAAGAAGAAGAAGAAGAAGAAGAAGAAGAAGAAGAAGAAGAAGAAGAAGAAGAATTTGTCTTGATTCGGAGTTTTGACCATCCTGTGGTTAAATCAACCCTGATTTGGTAAGTAAGAAAACGGTTTTGTTGTTGTTGTTTTTAACTCAGTTGGACTATTCCAGAAAGGAGGTTTAACAAACTCTGAACTGTAATATTCCAAACGGGTTCGTTTGGTCCACACAAGATTATAGTTAGTTTTATTTTTTATCAGACCAGTGCTGTTTGTTAGTACCTTGCAATGTTTTGATTACTTCCTGCAATCTTCATCAGAAATCATGTGGCGTTACTGTGACGTGTCTGCCAGCTGATTTTAACCCTGCATAAATCAGCTGGCAGACACGTCACAGTAACATTATGTAGCAGTTTAAGTTCATAATGCTAAGTGACAGTAACGTCTTGACATCAATAGCATATTTTTTGTCCTTGAGGGACTGAACTCATTCTTGTATTTGTGTTTTGGAGTCAGCAGATGGTCCAGACCTCACAGACACACCGGTGGCTCTTCTGACAGAAGTCAAAGATGACAATATTGATGCAGCCCTGTTCAGCCCAGAGAGGATGAAATACTTTCTAAAATACTTTTCAGTGGTCCAACAAATTTGGCTAAATCCTTTCTCTTGCTCTTTGGGTACATCTATGTGCTAGACCTATAGTACCCAAAGAATCTAGAGCTTACGTTCACATTTATACAAAAAGTTCTGATGTGTCTAGAGGACAATAAACCATTGAAAGGGCGTCTCCTGACGCTAAAGAATGATTTGGTCAATGAGAATGGACACTCAGACTGGACTATATACTATTGAGGAAGTTTTTAGTTTTTTTTGCAGTAAGTGCCAAAATGTTTCTAAACACTTTTCAATGGCTACACATTCTAATAGTTGTTGTTGAGGATAGCTTATACGTATAATTTTGAATATTATCATGAATCTTTTGTGAGTTTTTATCATAAGGGGCTGGAGTCATCTCCTTTTCTGTTTGTTTTAATTTATGACAAGCACTTTGATTTGATTAAAAAGCACATTGTATTGAATAACAAAAAAATAATTAAAAAAGTTGTTCAGTTGACCTGTTGTGTCACTTCACTATTTCAGTATAGGGTTAATTTTGAGTGCATGTCCCCCAGATTATGAGTTGAAGAATATTGAAAAATGTCAGTGTTTTTCCAGCATTATACGAGTTGAATATATTGAAAAGTTTAAGTGAAATGCTCCTTAATCATAAATTGATAAATATCAATATTTATAAGACAATGTTGAGATAATTTAAGGCAACTGCACCTGTAATTTTTATTTTATGTAAACTTAAGACATTTAAAAACATCACTAAAATATTTTGTGTAATCTGTTACAAAATATTTTTGTAGTTCTGTGAACTTGTTAGGGTTTACAGTGTACAGGGACCTGACAGCCGACACCCTATCCGACTGACCCTCCTCTCCAGGACCCCTGAATAGACCTTACCAGGGAGGCTTAAGAGTGTGACCCCCCTGTAATTGCAGCACACCTTTGGTCCCCCTTTTTAAATGGGGACCACCACCCAAGTCTGCCAATCCAGGGAACTGCCCCTGATGTCCATGCAGTATTGCAGAGTCGTGCCAGTCAGCACAACCCTACAACATCTAGAGCCTTAAGGGTGAATCTAATCCACCCCCGGGGCCCTGCCACCGAGAAACTTCTTAACCACCTCGGCGACCTCATCCCCAGAGATTGGAGAGCCCGACCCAGAGTCCCCAGGCACTGCTTCCTCAATGGAAGGCATGTTGGTGGGATTGAGGAGGTCTTCAATCCCACCAACATGCCAACAGGTCCGCAACGTCCCGAGTCGAGGTCAGCAGCACACCATCCCCACTATAAACAGTGTTGGTGCTGTACTTCTTCTCCCTCCTGAGGCGCCTGATGGTGGACCAGAATCGCCTCGAGGCCGTGCGGAAGTCTTTCTCCATGGCCTCTCCAAAATCCTCCCACGCCCGGGTTTTTGCCTCAGCAACCACCCGAACCGCATGCCGCTTCGCCTGCCAGTACCCATCAGCTGCTTCTAGAGTTCCGTAGGTCAAAAAGGCCCGATAGGACTCCTTCTTCAGCCTGACGGCATCTTTTACCGAAGGTGTCCACCAACGGGTTCGAGGGTTGCCGCCACAACAGGCACCGACAACCTTGTAGCCACAGCTCCGATAAGCCGCCTCGACATGGTCCACTGAGACTCAATGTCCTGCACCTCCCCCGGAACGTGTTCAAAGTTCTGCCGGCGATAGGAGTTAAAGCTCCATCTCACAGGAGTCTCTGCCAGAGGTTCCCAGCAGACCCTCACTACACGTTTGGGCCTGCCAGGTCTGACCGGCATTCTCCCCCACCACCGGAGCCAACTCACCACCAGGTAGTGGTCAGTGGACAGCTCTGCACCTCTCTTCACCCGAGTGACCAAGACATACGGCTGCATATCCGATGAAACAATGACAAAGTCGATCATTGCTGATAATATATTGCAATAAAATATTATTATCTAAAGACTCAATGCAAAATTTTGAAGTAACTCTGGAGTTTAAAGCTGTATTAGTTCTAGAAAATGGTTCTTGACTAATTGGCAGATAATGGGAACATAAAACACTATGGGCCTGATCTACAAATATTCCAAATAATGAACAGTAAATTTCATGAGAGAAAAAAAAGAAGAATGCGCAGTAAGTGGATGTGTTGCAGGTGTTCTACAAAGATTGACCATGCAAGTGCAAGTGCCACTGGTTGTCATCATGGAGAGTGTTGGAGAGTAGAGTGGTCAAAAAAGAAAAATGAAGTAAAAAGTCATTATGCTGGCAAACAAATAAAAAAAAATAATACATTGAATTTAAATTAGCATACAACATGATAAACAGTAAAAACATTTAAAGATCAATCAAAATAAAGCTATAAACAGCTATTTTTAACTCCCCTGACTCCCCACCAGAGCATGCTCTTCAACTCTGTCAGCCCAATCTTATCTCCAATCCTTATGTGATAATCTGGAAATAAGGCATATTACTTATTTGTAAATATAGATGCTAAAACACCACCCGCAATGTGGTTCTGGTTTAATAAACTGCTTGCTGCTGATGAGTCATTACATTTGCATATCCTATCCATATCCAGTATTTTGCACTTTCTGATGACCAGCAAATTTTGCATATTCTGTTTGTGTGTTGTTTGTAGATCATTTTTGTGCATGGTATCAAGTTTGTGCCTGTTTTTATAAGCGCAAATCTTTAGAAGGTAAGGTCATATGTTGCTTCCTGACATAGTCCAAAGAATTCTCACCAAGAAGGTCTTTCATTTTCCTTCTTTCTTCACTATCAATTCTCACACAGTTGTCAGAGTAGGTGTCTCTCATGATCTGAAAAAAATAAATAAATAACACATCCAGCAAAGGTTATAAAATCTGATCTTGATTTTCTAATATGATATTGAATGGAAAGTTAGATGCATAAAAAAAGGCTGATCAAATAGCTACCTGTTCACACAACAGGTTAAGGACATAAGGCTTGTTGAAGAGTTCTCTTGGATAAAACACCTGCAGATGAAATGAGAGGTTACTTAATAGGGATAATTTTTCAGATTTTCTCATAAATTGGGTGTTATAAAACAGGCAGACTTGACATTGTTTTTGTAGAATTTACATAAATTTAATTTAAACAAATAGTTCACCATTTACACAATAAGCACAATATCTGCAAGACAGTAACAGAGATAATCATAAAAGGGAAAATCTATTTGGTGAATGAAATTGAGGAGCAAAGAAATCAGCAGAGCTATGAATAATACAAATGCAAAACTTCCTGAATTCAGGGCTGCTGGTTTAATTAATTTGGAGATAATGGCTTATAAATCTAAAATCATCAATGGAACTCCAAAACAATAAGGAACCAATGTAGCAGGTCATCTCTTTTTCTCTTCAAAATTTAAAATAAACTAATAATATTATCCTTGAAAGCTGTTGTAGCAGTTGCTTTTTATTTTATTCTTCAAATATTTTTATATATACAAAACTGATCAAAGCAAAGGACCTTCAATCACTAAGCAAAAATAAGAAATTCAACTATCTAGATTAACCAAACATCAGAATTTATGGTTGAAAATGACAAATATAACATGTAGTACATGTTCAAGATTCAGTGTGTACATCTAAGTTTGTGTGTGTGCACAAGTATATACTACATATACATGATCACTTTCACAAAATTTACCTACAAACTGAGGTCATTTATGGAAAGTGAGGAGCTTCACCGGTTCTCACTTTTTTGCAGTTCTACTGAGCTCTAATAGTTCAATTTAGAGGTATGGCGTGAGTTAAGTTTTGGCTAAGATTAGAGTTAAGAATAGCAAGCGCTCTGAGTAGGGCTAGGAAAAATAGGTGGGTTAGCTGTTTTCATTTTAGCAAGCTGCTAAAATGAATGGAAGTCAATATAAGGTCCTCAGTTTGTACAGAAGTACAAGGATATGTGTATGTATGTGAGGTGAGGGATGTTTATGTGTGTGTCTTACTTCTTTTCGCAGGAAAAGTTTTCCTGGCATGTTGAAGTGGGAGAAGTAAACCCCAGCAGAAAAGCGGTGAAGCTGGGATTGATTTCCCTCATCATCTGACATCACATCTGGACAGAAAGCAAATAAGTACAGTCGTCTAAAGGCCTTATAATATAAAGTAAACTTAAAGTTTCACAGCTTGTCAAGCACAAGTTTGACAAGTGTCTTCCTTTTTTGGTAAAGCATTGATTTGTAAAGAAGTATTGTTTTTGTTTTCTGTGTTTAATGTTGGTAATTTACCAAAATAAAGTGAAACAAGTAGCAACAATTTCACATTTTATGGTTGTAAATTTGATCCTTATTTCCAATGAGAATCACTCACAGAGAGATGGCGCAGTCATGGGTGGAGGGTCGGGAATGTTCACAAGGACAGGTGCTTGCTCTGGAGGAGGAGGCGGGGAGTCAGGAGGAAGAGGGGGATGATGCTGCGAACGCTGGGAGCCAAAAAGCTCCTCCAATGGACGCTGCTTCTGCCTCATGTTTTTAGAAATGACCCTGCGACCACTGGTGGATGGGGGAGAATTAGGGGGCCTTGGAGGCGGAGGTGGGGGAGGAGAAGCCCATTGTTTCTGTGTAAAAATTTAAAAATAAGTATTACAACAAAGAAACATAAATAAATCTATCAAGCAGTTGGTTTTGGGAGTTACAGCTACCATGCCCTCCCCCTTCTTACCTTTGGTTGTGGCACTGGTGCTTTGTTTCTGAGTTTAGCCAGAGCTTCCTCTTTTGGGTCACTCTTCTTAATAAATGTTCTAGCAGGAGATCTGAAAGATACATAACAACTAAAAACAATCCATACAAATATGTGGTACACATTAAGAAATATTTGAAAAATCCTTCTTAAGCAGAGAACCCAGATCACTAATTTGGGGGTAATTTGGGATGGTCCCTGGTTTAAAATATTTGCATTTCTATACTTTTTTTTTTTTTTTTCAATTTTATTGTCAAAATGTTTCATCCAACCATCATTCATCCTCCTTTTTTAACTGCCTTATTTAAAGCTGGATTTAGTTAGTTTAGTTAGAATTTTCTAATGTAAAATTATTTGTAACACTTTATTTTGGCTTTTCAAAAACGATTGCTAAACAACTGGGAACTCTAGATATTTGAATTTGGAAAGAGTGGCATTTTACTTTGAGTAATGTTTTAACTTACTCATATTTAAACTGCTAGGATTTTTAAGTTTAGTAGTAGTGTCACAGGAACTCTATTGAATGCCAACTTTGACTTGCACTAAAAGTTTAATAGTATGTTACATTTTCACAAAATTCCAAAAGATTTGCTCAAGTGATAATTTAATATTAGCCCTCTGAGTGTTGATAAACATGGGTCGTAACATTTCTTATAGTTTCAAAAAACAGTTTTTTGGCAAAACTTTCTAAACTGCTACTTGTAGACATTTCACAGGTTATGTATTCAATGTAACAAACATGCCTGAATATATATATATTTTTTCAAAAACAATGCATTACAACTTCAATTACATTTCTCACTAAACACGCATGTGCAGTATTGGAGGTGGTGCAGAGCCTGATCCAGACTACTGTGTGCAACCTGGCTGTGTTATGCAACTGTACCATATGCATATGAACTTTTGATATGTCTTTCTTCTGGAACACAGAAGACCAACCATCACACTCCCAAAGTCACAAAAGTGTGTGCAAGCTTTCTAAAATCAACATGCTGTCCACAACATCACTAGACAATGTGCAAAAACAGGTTTTGAAGAACTGATATATTTTTAACTGCAAATCTGAAGACAATGTCATGATCTTTGTCAATACTTAGAAAGGTTGCATGGAAAACCAGTGATACCAGAATTTCCTGTTGTATTATGTTTTGGGTCATGTTGTAGGATGGTGAACAAACTCTAATGTATTTCATTAAGTTACTGTGAAAGTTATTTGAATAATAAAAAACAAAACAAAAAACATAAACTAAAGAAATGAAAAAAAATTGCCTCTTCATCATCTCCATAATGGCAAATAGTGATCATCCAGGTGAACTGTGATAATTTTCCTTAATTTTTATTCTTTCAATATTGTTTTTATGTTTGAGCATACAATTCTCAAACATATGTAATATTTAATTCTGTCAATCAATTTTTAAAAATTAATCACAATCTAGTGCTGTGATTAATCATAATTAATCACTATGCTTAACTTTGTAAACTTGAAATGTAAAAATACATATAAAAAAACACAGACATCATTTTAAAGTTCTTTTATTTGTTTCTGGGCTTCATAATAGTTTTTTTGCACAAGGGTATTTTTCCAGCCATCTCATTCCCTCAGGTTACCTGACCCGATGTTCCTTCAAGCATTTTCAATTCCAGGCCCAAAGCTGTGGAACAAAGCTATGGAACAAGCTGTGTCTGCTCATAAGACAAACTCCCTCAGTTTTTAAATTTTACATGAAAACACACTTTCCACTTTCCCTCTGAGCTTTCAACAATTAAAAATAATATTTTTAAAGTGCTTTTAAAATGCTCTAAACCTGGTGTGGTATGATTTGAATGCCTTTTCAAATTTGGGAGAACACAAAATACTACTGACACTAACCTGACAGGCTCAAATGGCTTGGGTTCTGGTTGTGGTCGACTGTTGAACTGTTTAATGATTTCCCTGATGTTGGAGGTTGGTTCAGGCTGGACCTTTGTGACCGGACTGAGAGTAGGTTCTTTAGGGGGGTCTGGTTCCTCATTTGGAGGGCTGGGAGGATGCCTTACTGTGGGAGATAAGAAAAAAAAATATTAACATCATGACACAAACACTTCTAAAAACATTGTTAAAACATAGCAGAGGCTGTAAGCTGCTGGAAACCTGACGTATTTTGAACTCCATATTTTACTTTTGAGGGTGTTTCTACCTTTCAGTAATGTAAACGCCAAATAGAGGTAAAAAATTATATTAAAAAGGCCTTCTACCAAGGCTTTCAAATTCTCCAAATCCTTCGATGCAGATTTCTTTTCATTTGAGCAACTCATGTCCTTCACCTTGCAGTAATGTTAATGTTTTGTAGTGGCCCAGCCAAAGCTCAAACTTTAGTCTAATAGAGAATCCATTAAATTGTGAGGGATCTGAAATGTTCTCTGTGTGGTTAGTATTTTCTCCCAGGTTCCAGCAGAGGGCTTTCGCACACCTGCAGGTCAGCAGTGATCAACAGCAGTACAAGAATTTGCTGCCACTCTTTCATCCCTTGAGTGTTGAGCCTTGTGGTAAAAGCCTCCTGCATTTCCTAGTGACTTTGTTGACTTCTTGTGAAACATTGGCTGACTTTCAGTTCCACTTTTGCATTCCCTCGCAATATACTTACTGCAATATTTGCTGGTCTATTTTGCATACAGTCACAAATGTCAATTTAAAATTTAAAATGTAAACACATTTAAAGAAACTCTGTGATTATTCTTGACTCTTTGGTGCAAAAAACTGATTGATAATCAATTTATTCACTGAATGTCTGTTTGTATAAGGTTGCAACGGAACTGCACATGAAAACAACCCTTTAAACCATTCAGACTACCAACACAAAAAAGACACAATCAGAACTGTCAGATAACTTATTACACCACGATAACAAGTCAGAAATAATCCAAATAGTTTGGATGTATTTTTTCTTCTTTCCTTCTTACGGAAAGTTTCTGTTTATATCAAAGAAAAATATTTAAAATTTCAGATATTTCACAAGATATTAGAATACATGGAAAAAATCTCACGAAAGCCTTATATTATAGCAGGAAGTACAATAACCACCATGAAAAAGGCTTACAGTATTCAATTATGCCGCATAAACTGATCAGTACATTATTGTGAGAGAACGCAAAACCTTTTGCGAGGTAACCCAAAAGAAAAAAAATTCTCCATGTCCCGTAGGGGGCTCCATAGAGAATAGACCTCTTTTAAGACAGAAAAAATATTTTCCTGCAATGTACAATCTAATTTAAATCTGAAATTTCACCTATATTTCAGTTACATCGAGGCATCAGGCAGGGCTGTCCTGTTTCTCCATATCTCTTCCTCCTAGATGGCCATCTCCTTTCAACCCATCTTAGAGCAAGTCCCGTACAAGGTATCGACATAGCAAACAGGAATACACTAATAAGCAAACTATCAGACGATACAACAATTTTTTTGGGTAACTCTGAGCAAGTTCTCCCAGCCCTTGATACTATTCAGATCTTGTCTAGAGCCTCTGGTTTATATCTAAGTGTCAATAAATGTGAACTTTTTCTATTAAAGATTGTGTTCTGTCCTCTATAAGCAACATAGCAATTAAGCAGATTGTTGTATACTTAGGAATCACCATCACCAAAAATGATAAAAGTAAATGACATTTCTCCTGTTATTAGCAGAACCAGAAAAAAGTTGAACCTCTGGCTGCACAGAGATCTAACTCTGAGGGGAAGGACTCTGCTCTCTAAGGCAGAAGGCCTCGCTAATTTATTTGGCCTCTTCTCTCTTTGTAGACAACAGCACCTGTAAAAGTATAGATTGGACGGACGGACGGACGGACGGACGGACATGTATAGTTAGGCATGAGGACATATTTATATAAATGTATACATAGATAGTATGAATTAGACCATCAAGAACCACACTCCATACCAGTAAGTGGAGGTAATGCTATGAAAAGTTTGCTGCCAACCACCAATAAAACCGAGAAGAAGAAGAAGAAGAAGGAGAAAAAGAAAGTTCATCTCGTTCTCGTTTCAGCTGAAGGTAAAACCTAAAATATAGTATAAGCTCAATTTATTCATGATTAAAGTTAATATTACTGAGGTTAAAGCATGGAAAATATGCCTTATTCTGTTTGTCTTATCTGTTGACAGGTCAATTTTTTTTTTTTTTGCATGCTGGATTGTTCCTGAAGTGGATTCCTCTTATGAGTTTGATGGTGAGCCCTCCCACCTGGACTTAGAGAAAAAGAACTGGATTGCCTTCTTTTCCATTTGGAGTTCTGCGGCACCTTGTGGTGCAGTAGGCCTGTATCACTCACATCTTCACACACAGTTGGTTATATGTAAGACCACTGACTGACATTTTTCACTCCTATTGTTACACCCCAAGAATTTTGGACAGGACCATTTGGATAAGTTTTATTTGGGACATATTAACAAACTGCTGTGTATGAAATTCTCCTCATGTGAATGGTTTTTCAGTTGAACCTGAATTGAACTGAATTTGATTAATCTGTATTTCTATCACGGTTTAGAATTCAGGTTACCAGGATGCACTCAAAAAATTTAAAACTGAGAACTAGCACTTGTCCAAGTGATTGCTATTTTATGTATTTCATTGTGTGTAATTTTATTTTCAGAATTCTGAGTCTTGTACAACTTTTCGTTAATCTTATGGTGTAATTCACTAAAGCCAGTTTGTTCTTTAAATTCATTTAATTATCTTTGTGTCTCATTTAAACACCCCACTGTGCTCAGATAACTAAACCTATTGTCCCATTGATTTAATATATTTAATAATCTTCACTACTGTGTTACACAGTGTTCATTTTTATTTGTTAGTTGTACTACTTGATTTAGTGCTGCTAAAATAAATGAGGGTTACCTACTCACTAATCTTAAGCTTACTGTCAGGACTCCAAGTTTTTGGGTTTGGTTTTGCTTTTGCATCTTATTTATCATTATCCGTTAGTTACCTTACGTTCTGTTATTCTTGTATGCCTGAATCTAAGTCTAGCTTTCTTTAGTGATTATAGTTAGATTATTTTTTATTAAATTCCTCTAGTTATTCCTTATTTCAGCCTCCCTGTAGTGTTTTTAGTAATGTTTATTTCTTAGTTATTTCATCACTGAGTTATTCTTACATCTGAGTTTAGGTATATCTTTCTTTAGTAATCCTAGTTAGCTTATTTCTTAAGTCCTTCTAGCTCCCCCTTGCAGTATTTCTAGTTTTCTTATTTTGTCACTTTAGGTTTAGTCTTTTTGTCTGCATTCATGCCCATCTTCCTTTAATAATTCTAGTTAGGTTATTTCTTTGTTTAGTCCCTCACTACAGCTATAAGTTCCTTAGTTCTTATTACTGTTAGATCAGCCTGGTTTCTGTTTAGGTTCGTTTGTTTTTCCCTCATGTCTTTTTCTCTTCTAGTTTATCAGGTTTTCTTTAGTCTTGGTGTTTCTTTAGTATTAGAAGTATTTTCAGCTCCCTATGTTTCCTCCCTTTGTTTTCTGCCAGCATATCTCCTTAGCTTCTCCCCGCCCCTCAGCTACCTCCTGTGCTAACTACTCACACCTGCAGTCATCTCATCTAGTTAGGTTCATTGTTCCACTTACTACCTCCCAGTATTTAAGCTCCTCTATCCCAGCCATAACTCACCAGTCTGTCTTGTTACCCTGCTCGTCTCTATGCTCTTCACTTCCCCTGTGCTCCTTAGAATCTCCTTGTGTCTCATTTTGGATTTGAATTGGATTGTTTTGTGTTTTGCGTTCCCTTGTTTTTTGTAAGTTGAACTCTGATTTTGTTAATTAAATTTTCAAGACTATACTACATGTTTACCTGCTGCTTTTGGGTCCGCCACACCACATTATGACACTTACTTTCCTTAATTTTGTGAGGCAATAAGTTTACATAATTCTTTTAAGTAAGGTGAACTAATTAGATTGTACAGTGTACCAGGAGCTATCCTCTTCAAATATCTACACCACTTTCATTGAGAACTCAAAATATCTTAAAATGTCCCACATTTATAATTTCCTTACCATTAGGCTTTGGTGGTGGAGGTGGAGGAGGAGGTGGGGGTGAGGGTGAGGGGCTTGGTGAAGGACGTGTCTGCTGATTTTGTCTGGGTGGATCAGGTGGAGCTGATTGTCGCTTTGAGTTTCTTTTTTCCCGTTTTGATTTACCACCTAGAGGGGGCAAAAGAAAAAACGTATTCACCTTGACACTCAGTGAATAACTTAAAGCAGCCTGAAAAAAGGTTATTTAAGTCTATTCACCAATATTTTGGAAGAAATCCCTCTTTTCTCTGAAAGATTGTAGGTCATCTGGCTCTGCCAGCTCCACATTTTCTTCTGGCTATGAAAGCAAATGGACAGGATGGTGTCACTTTACAACTGAATAATTAATAGTTTCATGGGTCATTATTTTTAGTCACAAGGAAAAAGATCAAAGCATATTAAAAATAAAATGTAAAATAAAGTTTTTATCTTTTTTCTCGGCATGAGTAGCTGCTTCCAAAACGACTTCATTTAATTAAAATGTATATTGTTGCATTGACGGATTCTCTCACTTTCCATATTCTGTTGTTATAAGCACCTTTAAAGTAACTACAAAATCTCTAGCATAACCTATTTGACAAGAATGTCTATAAATGGATAGTCCACAATTTTACTGTGGATCTTTTAATTAACTTGTCAAGATGGATGCAGAAAAATACAAAGAGGAAAAAGGATCTATTAGAAATACCTCAGATTCAGATTGCTTGGAGGCTTGTTTACGTGCAGATGCTTTGGGCTTTGACCGTCGGGGTGAGGGACTTCGAGAAGGTGAGTGCTGGCGTTCTCTGGAGCGGCGTGATGACTCGCGTCTAAACTGTCTATCTTTCTCATCTCTTTGTTTCTCCTTCTTAGCTTGCTGTTCCTTCTTCTGCCGTTCTTCAGCCTGCTGCTGAGACAAAGTCATTGCCTGCAAGGTCATCTGCTGGGCCTGAAATGAAAAGATTGACAATCCAATCCAAGAACATACAGCAAATAAATTATAGTTTAGCTTGATTAAAAAACTTTGATGGAAGTAACCATGAGTAAGGCCTGTTGGTTGATGAGAGCTTGCTGAGTTGCTGCCATCTGCATGGGGTCACTCACAGTGGGAGCCTGAGGCACCATTAAAGCTGTGAAGGAATAGCTTTCATTAATCAATCAATCAAATGTTATTTGTATGGCACATTTCAGCAGCAAGGCATTTCAAGGTGCTTTACATAATTAAAAAACAAAATAAAAGCAGCATGTGACATTGAATAAACAGTAAGAAAGAGAAAGAGATTTTAGCAAGGGGATACATATTACAACCAGGGGTAAAAGTAGTTTTAAATTCTTGGGGGTACTATGACAAAAAATAA
>NW_006800335.1:313195-320516 GCF_000485575.1 Poecilia formosa
CAAACCAGATGTTGGACTGGATTTTATTTCAATGTCATTTGTGAATGTTAGAACCAGATTTTAGGACAGACGGAAAGTTATGGCTCCCCTGAGTCGGCCCTGGAAGGCTGGCTTTTTCAAATTCTCCTGGATGATATATAAACAAGACGCTCTTTCCCACCATCCGCTTCCTCACCCCATGACATCTGTGTAGCTGTGGCAGACTGCACTCAAGGTCAACTGATAAACTCCACCACATATCAGAGACAATGGTTGGGGTCAGCTGTCTGGTTCAGGGACTAACGCTTCCTTCACTCTCACACTGACTTTCATTCTTCATGGTTAGAAACACATAACCCTCAAACTCACCACCTTTGCTGGCTCCACTTCTGTATTAACATGTTGCTTTTTTTTTTTTTTTTTTTACACAGGTTTTTTTTTTTTTGGCAACCTCACACTCTGCCCTTACTGTGGAGACAGAGGTGCAAGTTATGAGTTTCTTTCTTCTCAACAAACCTCATAGTTTTATTTTTCTGATCTAATTAAAAGGATAGCACCTCTATGACTGCAGCTCCAGTCTTATTTCTGTAATATTTGTTTGTGTGTTGTTCTTTGGATGGGTTGTACTAGAATGTAAATTTCCAGAGGGAAATTCACATTCCCTCTGGGATTAATAAAGTATATTTAATTCAATTCAGTTCAAATATAGAACAGGATTACCTGGCATATTTGGCATCACGGCAGTTGGACCATAACTGGGAATTGCAGGGTTTACTGGTGCAACTAAAACATAATGTGCATTAATATAGAGAGTGAGGGAGAAAACAAAGATCTTTTCAGACATTTTATTTGAATAAAGTTCATACAATGAGAAAAGACTAATCTGCAGGGAAAAATTTATATTCCTATAAAAAATAACATCCTGCTTTTAAGTTTTCCTGTGATACAGAAGGTAGATGACAATTAAATGTAACAAAACAAGTGATAGTCACACTAGAGACACAATCAGGGCATATTAATGCATTTTCAGCCACATAGTACTGTGTCTTCCCTTTTGTCTAGTGTTATGCATGTTGTTTGTAAAGCAGTAAGCAGAGCTGTTAAGTTAATCTCGTGCTGCTAAAAATGCTGTGCAATGACAATAATTCTAATCTAATCTCTAGTCCAATCATTGTGAGTCTACTAGCACCAATTGGCCAATTTGATATTTTACGACCAATTGGCTGTTAAACTAGGTTAGTCACTTTAAATGGGATGAATATTTATGCAATGAGTTATTCTATGTTAAATGCATACAAAAATTGTCATTTTGCAAAAAACAGTTTTCAATTTGATATAGGATTTTTTTATCCTTTTGTCAAAAAGCTAAAGTTTGTTGGTCATGATTGATTTTTACAAGCAATAAAACATGTTAAATGTCTAAGAGGATGAATACTTTTTAGGAACTATATTTGACAGTTCTTGCAGAACTTGGTCTGCTGCTGCTATCAGTGAATCAATCAGGTTTACTTGTATAGCACATTTCAGCAACCAGGCAGTTCTTTACACCATAAAAACACAAAAATATAAAGTCATAAAAAACATCAACATTAGTTTCTTACCCAATTAGAAACCAGTAACAATCATTAGATTTTGTCATTGCCATCATCAAATTCATCAACGCACATCAAATATGTTTAATGTTCCAGTAATTATGGGTCGAAATCAATTTTAAACAGGTGGGTTTTTAGTCTGAAATTAAAGGAACTCAGTGTTTCAGTTGTTTTGCAGTTTTCTGGAAGTTTGTTCCAGATTTGTGGTGCATAGAAGTTGAATGCTGCTTCTCCATGTGTGGTTCTGGTTCTGGGGATGCAGAGCAAAACCAGAACCAGAAGACCTGAGAGGTCTGGAAGGTTGATATTGTGGTTTTAAGGCATTCAGTGACTTATAAATTACCAACAGTATTTCAAAGTCTATTCTCTCAGTGTAAGGATTTTAGAACTGGGTGATATGCTCTAACTTCCTGGTTTTAGCTTCCAGGATTTTTAGGTCTGCCCAAAAATCCTGGATTTTCAAAAATCCTTGATTACTGCAACAGAAGACACTGTTGCAGCAATCAATGTGACTAAAAATAAATGAATGGATAAGTTTCTCTAGATCTGGTTTATACATTAGTTCTCTAATCATGCACATGTTCTTCATGTGATAGAAGCCTGGCTTTGTAAACTGTTATGTGTCTCTGAAGGTTCAGGTCAGAGTCCATCACGATAACCACATTTTGGGCCTGATCTCTAGCTTCTAGCTGTAATAACTGAAGCTGTGCATTGACTCTAGTTTGCTCCTCTTTAGGTCCAAATATAATAACTTGAGTTTTGTTTCTGTTCAGCTGGAGAAAGTTTTGGCACATACACACATTTATCTGTTCAAAGCACCAGTTCAGTGCTTGGATGGTTTCAGAGTCACCTGGTGACATTGTAATGTAGAGCTGTGTAACATCCACGTAATTATGGTAACAAATCTTATTTCCTGTAATAACCTCAGCTAATAAGAGTTTATAAAGTAGATATTGAGTAAGAGGGGCCCTAGAATTGAACCTTGGGGTACTTTACATGTCTGCTTCAATGATAAGTTACCTACTGAAACAAAGAAATCCCTATTCTTTCTGTAAGATTTGAACCAGAACCAGAACCTGAACCGGAGAGTCCTACCCAACTCTCCAGCTGTTTTAGTATTAAATCATGATCAACAGTGTCAAAAGTCGCACTGAGGTCCAACAGAACCAACACTGTGGTTGTTCCACAATCTGTGGATGTCATTGAACATTTTAATCTGGGTAGACTCACTACTATGGTAACCATAGAAACCAAACTGAAAGACATCAAAGTTTTTGGCCATCTTTAGAAAGAAATTTAACTGATTAAACTGCTTTTTCAAAAATATTGCTGATGAATAGATGGTTGGAGATTGTCCTGTAATTCCTGCAATAGTGATTTGTCCAGATTGTTCTTTTTTTTATTAGTGGCTTGATAACTGGTGGTTTTAAAGCCTGGGGGAAAACACCTGATGAGAGGGATGAGCTTACTATTAAAATCAGATCAGATGCAATGACAGGCAGGACTTTCTTAAGGAAAGCTGTGGGTATGATGTCATGACAGCAAGAAGAGGAGCTTAGTTGATTTATAAGTTCTTCAAAGCTTTTATAGTTGAGTACCTGAAATTTTGTCATTTTCTTTGCATTTGATATACTTGGGCATAGCATTGATAGTTGATTTGATATGGGGAATGTTTTGGCGAAGCCTCCTAACACAAAATCAAGAAGGTCTGCCTCAGGTCTTGAGCTCAGAATATACACATCTCTTCCTCACCAAAAATGTCTCTGCCCCTAGAAAATTGAGATCATCATAGGACATAATCTGAATATATGGAAACTCATTTCTGCCACTCGAATAAAAAAAACAACAAAAAAAAACTTGTATCTCATTATTGACTAAACTATTTCATAATAATTGTATAGTAATCTTATAAATATGACTTAGCCATCCTAAATAATACCATATTGTAATGGTGCAGTGCAAGGTTGCAGAGCAAGTTAGCGAGTTAACTTCTTTGACTTGAAGTAGTACTATACAAGGCGCCCTTTTGTGATGCTACCTAATTACAAAACCAAGAGTTACTTTGACAATGACCTAAAATAATAGTCTTATTTTTCACTGCCAAAGCTAATTCTTTTGCAGTCTTATTGACGGGAGATTCTTCCAAATCTCGCAAAATTACAAGAATCAAAGCTATTTCTGATGTAATGTTCAATGGTGTTAGAAACAGCCATTTCTTTCTACCAAGCCTAACTTGCCTCATCCTCAGAATGTCAGGGAGCCAATTAAAGTTATCTCACAATAATTACATAGCTCATTATTATGACTTAGCTATCTCATCTCATAATGAGATACGAGTTGTTTTTTTCTTTCATCAGAGTGCTGGAATGGGATTTCATACCAACAAGTAGATCCTACGTACTGTACATGTGCCAAAGTTATGAAAGCGGATTGAACTTTGGTTAACCTTATGTGATCCTATGTGGTATTATATTATTCAAAATAGGAATAACTGTCACATTATCTTTTCCTAATCCCTGTGGACCCCTGTTTATTTTTAGTGTTTTTAACATTTCTGGTCATATCTCAGCTAGTTTGTAATATACTGAACACTAACCAGCACTTAAAGCTTACAGTACATCCTCATCCATCCACATCCAGCTCCTGTTTGTTTAGTCGCACATTTACAGGCAGTCTCCAGAGGTTGAATCAAAATTTAAAAGGTGTTTTAGTTATAAAAAAAAATAACAGCTTAATGCTTATTAAACCGTAGAAAAGAAATGGTTTAAACGTATGAATCTGAAAGTGTGAAAATTTTGAATATTAAACTGTCCAATCAGCAATATGCATATCCTTCTAATATTTATTCCACAATTTCAACTAAAAATATTGCTATGCTTGCTAAACCTTGTCAATGTTGTTACATTTTACTTCCTTATTTTTTTACTTTACTTTCTGAGAGGAATAACATAATAATACTCCAGTTTGTATTCTATTTTATATCTTGTTTAT
This sequence comes from Poecilia formosa, assembly GCF_000485575.1. Lineage (NCBI taxonomy): Eukaryota > Metazoa > Chordata > Actinopteri > Cyprinodontiformes > Poeciliidae > Poecilia > Poecilia formosa. The sequence goes on from NW_006800335.1 coordinate 317,758, forward strand.
TTTGAAAGTTTAATGGTAAACTTTTTCCTTTCTGAATAGATGTGTCTATGTTTTGGTGTTTGGCGAAGACTTTGAGCTCATCAGCAAAGTACCAGTGGAAACGTGCAGAAAAACAGTCATCATTTTAAGAAGTGCTATGATAAGAAATCCATTGACAATTGTGTTTTACCAAAAAATATCATCCAGGAATTTATTGATGAGACTGCAAAACAAAGAAAACAGTCTATGAAAGATGTGTGAAATTTAATCAAGGGCTTGCTTCCAGTTTGGTCCTATTAAAGATCAGTTTATGGTTCCAATTTTATGCATAATCTGTGATGGAGCTGGATGTTGTGGCCGTATACTTCAGAAAAACTTTGAGTCAACAGTGTAAAACATCCTTGACAATTATCCATGATACTGTATCGACATAATGGGTAAAATATAATTCCTTCAGAGAGCAATATCATCCTAATCACTTACCCATGGGATAGGTTGGCATTGTCATAGGCATCCCTGAAAAACAAAGTATCCATTTCTAATTTAGCAACATTTATCTCAAACTCATTGTAAAATAACTACAATTCTCTTAATGAAAAGTCAACTACTTATTTCCATTTTCAACGATGAATTCTATTAGTTAATTGATCAATCCTCAATCTGGGTCCTCACTCTGATTTTCTAATCTTCATTTTTTTAGTTTGCCTATTTGACTATATAGTTTAAAAGCTGCTCTGTCAATAAATCAAGCTTATATTTGTGGCCAAGAAAGTTTTATCAGTTTTAATTCCAAATTTAATCTTAAATAATACAACACATTTATGATGTAAAGTAATCTTTCATGCAAACTCACTCATTTGAGTAAGCATACATTCAGACATGCCTAAAATATTGACTATAAATTGAAAAATAGACATTTCTAAGTATCTAATGAATTGCATATATTTATTATGATGCAGATGATCTGTACAATGCTTAATTACAAAAAAATACATTACCAACTCCAAACATTCCAGGCTGCATAGGTCCAATTCCCCCTTTTCCTCTCATCCTGCGGTTTAACATGGCTACTCTGTCCATTTCCTACACATGAACACATTCAGTTTAATGTTTTAATGTTAAAGTTGTAACAGGGTGGAAACTCTAAAAAAAAAAAATCACAAATAAGGAGGAACATTGTGGCAGGGAAACCTAAATAATACAAAGATTTGACATGTAGCAGGACTGAGTGAGCTTGTGCCACAATAAGCACACAATAAGCTTGCCTTCAGCTAATTAGGAAGAAAGAGTGAAGACGTAACTAACCGCAGGTCCTTGGTCTAGTACAGAGTCAAACAAGTCATCAACATACGTCTCCATCTGTCTGCTCCGCCCTGCAGACAGATAGGAATATAAATTAGAAAGCGTCAGACAGAATCAGAAACATTATTTTGATTTATTTTTTGTAGTATATTGCTTAATTAGATTTGTTTAGATGTTTGGACCACACTGCCCTGTTGAAACCTACTGTTAACGTGTTCTGGTTAATTCAGATGTAAGTACAATACGTAACAATATGTAACAAGTTTCCTCCTGCTATAGGGTCGTTTTCCTTTTTACTGTCAATACATACATATTTGTATGGAGGACTACATAAGAGCAAATGCAACTGATTGTTCAATGTTGCAAATGTACATTCAGTGATGGTAACTGGTGTAAAGCCAGCTGGGTTTCTTTTAGAAAACTGTTTACCAATTTGAATAATAAACTGAACTTTACGCCACTGTTTTAATGGTATGTATTAAACTGGAATGTATGCAAATGACTTTGGATCTGTCCAAAAGATTGGACCAAATTGACCAGTAAACTGTTTTTAGTGACTGTATTTTAATTCTGATCTCTTTAAAGTCATACAGATATATTTATTTTCAGTTCAATTCAGTGCATTTCATTTACATATCACCAAATAACAACAAATATCATCTCAAGGTACTATGCATCTATCTTTCTGTCTGCCTATCCGTCCATAGGAAGCACATGAACCGGCCTGTTCTAGATTTCTAAGTGAACATCTAAATTAATCAGACTACTTTGAAAAGCCTATGGAATAATATTCAAATGTTTGATTCAGGATGTATGGTTTGTATTTTACTAAATTCTAAAGAGATGCACATTGAATCCTTATTTTGAAGAAAGTAAAGCAAACCCAAATAAACATACTTTTTTCTACAATTATTCAGCCATTTAATAAAAATAAATTTAGGTATTCTTTGATCTAAAAAGGACAAGTTTAGACTATAGAGTAGCGGTTCTTAAAGTGGGCGGTACCGCCCACCGGGGGGCGTTCAGAGGACGGCAGGGGGCGCTGGGGTTCCTTTGGGGCGCGTTTGGTCGAAGGTCAACTTTACACCTTATATGAACAACAATACAAGTTTAGACTTTGAGCAACTTGCTAAAACTGTATTGTGTAACATTAAAACATGCTGCAACTGTATCGATGGCAGCTCTTCTTCTTCCATTCAGTGTTTGTTAGCTTCTTGGCGCAGCTCCTCTCCTGCTTCTAGTAGCTTCACCACATCAGTTCAGCGTTACACCGGCTGATGACGTTGCTGTGATTCACTTTGTCTTGTATTTTTGTACATATGTTTCGGCAGTTCTGTGATCATGTCAAAGCAGCAACTTATATTAAAAACTGTTTTATTTCCGTTTGAAAGCTGCCCGCTTCCATGGAAGGACAACAGAAAATCGCTCTTATAAACATGTAATTACTAAAATCACGATACCCTCACTGTGTATCCCTC
>NW_006800335.1:321550-333503 GCF_000485575.1 Poecilia formosa
AGTAAAACTATTAATCTATAATCAATAGATAGGTCTGTATAAAGATATAATCCATGTTTCTGTCTCATATTTGTATGGCATTAAAAGGATCTGGAACTTTTGTTTTTCCACTGAAAGCTCTGATTTGCACAATAAATGCCATGTGGGTGAAATTTTATGGATGATACTCTGATGTCCCATTCTCCTGAAGGCAGAAAGGGACTAACTTAAATATGCTGCACCACCAGAAACTGACAATCACTGAAGAGAAGAAGAGTTATGATTAATGTAGTTACAGTTCTATCCATGTTTTAGTGCTGCAGAGCTCAGTCATTTTGCAACATTGTTGAACTGCCAACAATGGCAGTTCAAAGTTTAAACTGCCATTGTTGTATATCTTTTATCTGGTCATTTTGTGGAATATTTACCAACTAGAAAATGGCACAGAACAAGAATATTTTTTCCACTCTGATTGGCTGCTGTTAAGCCTACCGATTTTAAGTTGAATGTCCATTCATTGCATTTTTCATAGCCACCTGTGAAAATAATTTCTATTCCCATGGCTTTTTTGTTCTCTGGGAAATTATTTTTGATGATAAATGATAAATACAGAAACAAGCATAAGAATCAAAACACCTACAATAGTGATAGTAATATTAATAATAAAATAATAGTCAGTGCAAAGTAGCCTACAAATTCTTTGGTGGGGGGCGGTGAGGGACCTGGATAAAGGCTAGGGGGGCGCTGGCCCAAAAAAGGTTGAGAAACACTGCTATAGAGAGTGATGTCTGGATCTCTCTTTAGGCTGCTGCCTTCACAGCCTAAAAAGGCTGTGAAGGCCTAAAGAGGCTGTGAAGGCCTAAAGAGGCTGTGAAGGCAGCATGGATGAAAATGGTCCATGAAAATGGACGGATGAATGGAAACAGATTGCAAATACAATTCCTAAATGGATTTGGGAAATAGAATGGGAAGCTATGTACACTTATTTTCTTTAATTAAGGAACAGCATGTAAATCTGTGTAAATAGTTTACACTTACGGAATGGCATTTATTACAACTTTTTATTTTGTCCCCAAGTATCTATTCAATTCCATTCAATTCAGTTTATTAACACTGATTTGCAACAATTTTCTCAAGGCACTTTACAAAAAAATGCCATTAGATGCCATTTCATGAATCTAAAAGTGATGAAATTAGGATGTGTAAATATGTTGGCAATTAACACATACGACCTTGTGGATACTCTCTTCCCCAAAGGTTTCCGTCAAAAGGCGGCAGTCTGGGAGCTTGAGTGGAAGGTGCTGGTGGGATGAAATCATCAAAATCAGCAGACGGAATTCTGAAAAGACACAGACACAGAAGATAACATTTAAAGAACACTGCTAAAATGTACTCTAAACCCTGCAGTTGATAAAGGCACATTGCTAAGTACACTAACTCTGATTTTGCTGGATGAGGGATTTTATTACTGTAAAAATTCAATGTAGTTTGGTTTCCTTTGCTTTATTTTTTTTTATCTTTGATATTTTATGACCAAACTAACATGACTGTAGCTTACAAACCCATTCAATAAGTTAGAATGTCATTTCAGCGTTATTTTATCTAAGTAACTCAGTTCACTAAATGAAGCAAATATGATTATGCCGAAGCCTTTATTTTAATCAATTATGATAATGTTCTGCTTACAGCTAATTAACGATTTAGGATAATTTTAAATCAGAACAATAAAAAAAACTTTTTAATACAGAAATGTGAACTAAATAAACACGTTTAATACCTGCTTAAAGGTTGTCATCTTCAAAAGGTACTGCTAGATATGAAATGAACTTGTTTGTCCTATAAGGGACAAAGAAAAATTCTGAAAATAACAGTGTTTCACACTGTTTTACCTCTCTTCTTGGTTGCTAAATAAGTAGTCAGACTGCACAGAGAAGGGTGTCCCTGGTGCTATGGGAACTTCAGCTTCAGCTTCAGCTCCAGCCAGCAGATCCATGACAAAGTCTGAGCCTGCAAGGTCGGACCACCCTTCATCTGTAGCAAGAGAAACTGACCAACCTTGCACAGCCTCGGTCACCCCTCTTAAGTTACAACACCATACAGAGGGGGAGAAAATCAAGAATGAATAAAATACGGAACAATGCAAAATAAGGCAGTTTTTACAAATATGTTTTAAGAACAACATGGCTACCTGTAATAAAGAAGCCAAGAGGCCAGCTGCTCTCCTGTTGTCCATGACTCCACTTCAGTTGTCAATGTCTCATCTGATGTCAGAGGAGACTTTGTTTTAAATTGATCCTTCCCGTTTAGGTTCTGCTTAGATTTTTTTTTATCTTACCATTGAACGTGTTTACTTCCAGAAGCATTGTTCCTTTCCTCTGATTGGATGTCCACTCCAGTTGTGTGGGTGGATAGATGCGGGCAGTGGGGCCTGGGAGCTGCAGAGAGGTCAGCAGCTTGTGTTGGCATAGTGAACGATACTCTGCTGGACCATGGTCAGACACATACCTACAAGGAAAACAGGCACACATTTAAAGAAAGCAGTATAAACAAGTAATCTAGTATCTGTTGTATCTGACACAGACTACAGCAGATTAAGCAGCATTTTCACCAGATATGGGAGATCAAACAAGACAAATATGAGATGTTTTATGTACAGGTATGTTTATTGCAAATATATTCTAGCTTATTTTAAAATAGACTATATAAACAGGTTGTTTCCTTAGAATTGCATGCTCTCTTTATCAACTTTTCCTTATTTTGAATTTTGCCTGCATCTTAGACCTTTTTAATCTAGGGTAATTTGTTTTTCATTGTCAAAGTTTTGAAGATGCTGAGATTTTTGCTGCAGATCCCTCTTCCCTTGTGGCAAACAATTATAATTAAAATGTTATGCACCAGCCATATCATTTTAATTAAAGTAAATATAAACAAATAAGACTCCATTATTATTAAGAAAATAAACAAAAACAATTCTGTTTAGTATGCATGACAAAACAGTCCATGTATCTTTTGTTCAGTTGGTTTTAATTGATAATCAAAAATAGAAAAATTAAAAATGACTTATTTAATGTGAGATTCCAAAAATGCAATACATCAATGTCTTTGTATTTTTGACTTTATCCTTACATCAAAGATCAAACATTTATAAAACGTGTTGATGGTGAGACACTTTTGTAGCGTGTCTGGTGCGGAGGGAGCGCATTCTGAGGAATATAATCCCACTGCTCAGAAGTCAAGTCAGAGTCTTGACTTCTGATCGCTTTAATTTAAGAATTGTTCCCTGATTGTTTCCTGATCATTGTTTATTTGTAGCTAATGGGGCTACAACCTGTGGTGTTTGTTGTTGTGGAGAAAAAGTGGCACGTATGTGGATGGATGTTCAGTTACTGAATGGAACACAAGCATGATCATTTTAATAAATGACATCTAAAAGTAGATTATGACAGGAAATTTTTGACCTGTCAAAATGACGGACAACAAAAAAGCAGATAATCTGAAGTGTAGCACCTACTTGAGCAATGCTTTGTCCAGTGTTGGTGAAGGTGTGAAAGCACTCAGGCAGCCGGCCAGCAGGAGCCATCCCCTCAGACTGTCCTGTTCCTCCTTTTTGTCCAATGTGTGGTACACTAACTGAACAAGGATCTCATCCCTCAAGGCTGGCTGTTTTTGGCCTTTCTCCACTATATAGTTACCTAACACCTGCTCCTGCCAGATGGTAATATCTGATTCAGCTAAAAATCGTAAGATCTGTGGAGAGGGATGCAAAATGGCGAAGATGGATTGATGGGATGACAGTTGACAGCACACAAAAAGAGAGAACATCCAAACATCCTCATACCAGTTTGTTTATCTCCAAGGCCACTCTGGAATATTCAGGTTCCAAAGGCATGAGAGGTCTCTGAAGTGGGTATCCCTGAGGCTGGCTCCATGTATCCTGAGGGCAACATACAGTGAGAAAATCTAGTTGAATACGTTAAATGTATATTTTTTCATCCTAGGAACATGTCTGTATGTATTTTCTATGTATTTATTCTCAACTTTCACCCCTTAAAACATGATGACTTTTTTTTTTACCACCATCAGAATCAATGGTATGAACAATGAGGAGACTGTTCACAATGTTTTTTTTAAAGTGAAATAAATGAAGCTTGATAACACTTTCACTTCCTTTAAAAGACATTTGATCACAATTTTTTGTACATATTTTATTTAAAATCTAAGAAAGTATAGATTTTTATTAAAGCCTAAAATTCAGTCTTTCCTATGAAGTACTGTACAACTCTCCCAAATAGCTGTGCCATCATTATAAAAAGAATATTTCTTGTTGTAGACATGCTTAGTTCTGATCTGTACTGACACAGAAGCAAATTGTATAAATCTGAATTCATTTCCTTTTGCACACATCTTCTTCTAGCAGTAGAATCTACTACTGGCAAATGAAACTTCCTGATTGTGCAGGGTAAAAACTATTTCAGTCAACAGTATTTAAGAATTGGATTATGACATTACTGCCTTCTTTGATGGCAGTAATGTCAGTTATGGTAAAGAACAACAACAACAACAAAAAACAAAAAAACAAAAAAAAGAACACACACAGCACAAGAAATAAAAACTTCTAGATCACAGATTTTAGGCAGTTTCAGTACAAACAGCAAGAGACATTAAATGTAAATGCAAAAATCAGACCATAAAAACCAGTGCAGACCATATTTGTAAAAATATGCATAATTTAAAAGCAGATTTGGGAAGAGGGGCAGAGCAATAATCAGTAGAAGACTTCTGACCTATTGGTTTTTCTGATCCATATGATCCTGAGAAGTATTGCAAAATCTAGGTTCATTTTTATGTTACATAGTAAATCAAGAAGAAGAGGAGGCATTAAAAACGTTGTCAGTGTAATTAGTGGGAACAAACCTTTAATGTGGACTTGGCAAAGCGAGAGAATGGATATCTGTCAATGTCTTGAGGAAGGCTCAGCTTATGTTTTGCCTTCACCTGTGGAGGTGCAACTTCTGTAATCTGTGATCCGTGGTGGCCCCCTACTGGAAAAACACAGCAATTATAGAAAAATTAAAAATGACTTATTTCATATGAGATTCCAAAGATGCAATACATCAATGTCTTTGTATTTTTAACTTTATCCTAACATCAAAAATCAAAGATTTATAAAACGTTTGATTTATTTGTTATATAAAAAGAAACCCTTCAAATGGTTAGAACTACTTAGAGAGCAGTGGTTCCCAAACTTTTTCTTCTGGGCCCACCCAGTGGTTTCCAAAAATTTTTTGACCCCCTCCCCCCCCCCCACCACCCCTTATAGATTACAAATAGCTGTCTGGTTGAACAACGTGTGTGTGGGAGGGGAAAGGACAAAATTAATGTACATAGCTGGACATAGACAACAATATCGGTAACCTACAGGCTGCTTGTTAAGCTTAAGGTGCTGTATTGATATTAACTAGCTAGTCATCCTTTAGCTAACATTACCTGCATCCAACAGCTTTACTCAACTCAGTCGGTTCGCTTGGGGGAAAAACTGTGAAAAGTTCTTTGTGTTTTGCTGGTTTGCTGCCATGATTCTAACACACCTGCAACAGCAGCAGGTCTCCTTCACTGCCGCACAGGTGTAAACCCAGCGCCCAGCGCGAGCGTCATAGCGCTCATGTTGCGTTTAAAGGTGGCTCGGAAAAACAGGTTACCACATGTTAACAACGGAATAAACAGTTTTAACTGCTGATAAAAGTAACAGAGGACACGGATATGGAAGTGTGGAAGACCCTACTGTATCAAATTGACATAGGAATAACAGAGTTGGCCATTCTAAGGTAAAAACCGAGCGCATTACAGTGTTCATGGTTTTTTTTCATCCAGATGGCTTCCTGCGCTGCCCCCCCACCCCCCTGCAATGGCACGGCGCCCCCCCTAGGGAGCGCGCCCCACAGTTTGGGAACCTCTGTTATAGAGGATATGCAGAATGCAAAGGGTCTGACCCAGAGTTACAAATCTGGATGTACAGGTAAAATTCTCAGTGGACAGACTGTGTTTTTCCAGTCCATAGAGGGTTTAAACCAGTGAAGGCAGGCCAGGCTGTTGCACATAGAGGCCCAGCCAAAGATGGTGTTAATGTATGCCATGTGACCCAAACCAGCCTATCATGCAGCACCAGAAATGAAAATCTGCAGAGGCAGATTTACATTTGCCAAAAGAGTCTCTAGCTGTAACAGATCACTATGTTACTGAGAGAATCCTCAGTAACATAGTGATCTGAGAAATAGATGGATTTAGAAAACAGATGTACCACAGAGGAAAAAATACTAAAAGGGGAAACACTGGGAAATGAAGTTAACTAATGTAATAATTTCATACTCATGTAAGTACTCACGTATTATGCAAATACGTTCTTTACAAATACCATGCTACTATGTCACAGAAATGTGATGCTTTTTGGCTACATGGACTCTTTAGCAGCCTCTGAAGTCAAGAGCTGAGGGTTACTAAGGCTCTCTCCACACTATAGCCTGGAATACTTCTTTTCTCTCTCTGGCAAATATGAAGTGAGGATTTTTAAAATCCCTTCAAACTCTTTTGATAATGCAGTTTGATATCAGAAATGACCATTATTACAGTAAACAACAAAAAGCATTTAAAAATAAATGTTTTAGCAATTATAGGGCTCTGACTATATTTTACTGTGTATTCAAATGATTAGCAAAGTAGTAAAAAGTAATAATTCCAGCCATACTATTTGTTCAGGTTTTACTAACATCAGTGACTCTTTAAAGGAATAAAAGAACAAACTGAGCAAATGTAGAAAAATGAATAAAGAGACAAGAAACAATCTAAATACAGTGTAATGGTAAGAATCTTCAATTAAGATTTTCTGATTAATAGGATCACCTTGGCTGGTGTGATTTCCTGTGATATTATATGAACCCCATACAACTGGTGCACAATGTTGTTTAAAATCATTTTTCAAATAGCTTTTTTCAAAACTTACCTGCTGCACTGCGGAGTCTGGCGGACAGCTCAGCAGGTATCTCTAACATCCCTACATCCTAAACAAAATATAATGTCTTTTTATCAAAGTTAAAAATAAAAAACTTGGAGAAGAAATAAGTAAAGCAGAGAAATAATTTGCTCCTATTATCCTCTTACCATCCCTGACGAGATGAGCTTTGTCTTTTTAGCTGTTTTAACTTTGTTCTTCTTGTGTAATTCCTGAAATCAACAAGCATGAATCTTCAATTTGTAATCCTGAATCCTAATCCTCGTTTAATGTTCTTCATCTCAGACTTGCTGCTCATCCACTGTAGGACTCCTTATGTGTGGGATTGTATTGTTTGCGTTCTTTTAGTGATCTTTGTCCCCAATAACTGTCCGAGGAGTGTTTTCTATCATACCTATTCTTAGATACAGCTCCTGTTATATACTTCTGTTACACCCATAATGCTATGGCCCCTCCTCACGCAATGAGATACACAGTTCCAAAAGTCCAGCATTGCTGCCATTCTATCAGAACATTTACAAGTGACAGAAAGAACACTATACAATGTGTGAGGGTAGCTCCAGCAAATATCAATATTAGTTTTATCCTGAGTTTACACGAAGTTTGTACATTCGAAAAAGTACAAATTTTACTTTGTACAAAGTACAACAGCAGTGCTTTAACTGCTCTTAATATTGATGCATAATTCAGTATTTGCATAGTGTAACATAAAATTCATAAAAGATTAAGACATGGGTGTGTGCTCCTATTGATGAGAAAACAAATATTATATAATGTTTCCACTAAATGAACACAAAGGTTGCTTTGTTATTTCTGAGGTTGCTTTCAGAAAAACAACACACATCAAACCAAAACCATGTTTTATCAATCAGAGCAGACAAACTGATTGTCAGGTTCTAATTTTATAATATTGGAATTACATGGCATGGGAAAGAAAGAATAATTCAGAAAGAAGAAGAGAGAACACTAAGAAAGAAAAAAGGAAGGACAAAAGCAATTATAATACATAAAATAATTATGTATATTTATTTTGTAAAATCTACTATACAAAAGTTATTTTTCATCGAAAATAACTTTTTTAATAAATTGTGTTATTCTTGTAAACAATCTTCAAAGAACTTTTAACTCTATTAATCGTCCATTGTATGTTTATTTTAGCTGCCTCTTACCAATAATTTATGGATTTATTATTATTATAATCACTATTATTACTTGTTGTTTTAATTTCTTCACACGCTGACAATATCATTCAGTGCACCATTATTGCTTATACACTCTTTCACACATGCCCTGGCTCCAGAGTGTGACCCTGGTGACCCACATCTGGGTGAGGGAACACTGTCTCCAATGGTTGTATTCATCATAAGGGGTCTTTGGGCTGCACTTTGTCTGATCCCTCATCTTGTGTGACCCTACCAGGGGCACAAGCCCCTGACAGCATAGCTCCTAGAATCACTGGGACATTCAAACCCCTCCACCATGATAAGGTGGCAGCCCGAGGAGAGGCAATAAAAGATATTGCATATTGTAATTAATCGAATCTACTTTGCTGGCTTCACACCAGATGCACCAAATTTCTTCAAGATTAATTCTAGAATTACCATATCAAAACTGACCTTTCATTTTGCTATAGGTCAGTTTTGATATGGTAATTCTGGAATTATCATATACAGCTATACATTGGTAAACTCCATTAAAAAGAAATATAAACTAACTGCATTATGAGTTGTCAAAGGGCAACATTCACCTCTGAAAACATATCAAGAAAGCATCATCTATTCTGTGGTGGAAAACAATGGGTCAAAATAGCTGCTTCTGTCTCACAATCTTAAGAAATGAAGATCTGCATGGCATAAGACTCAGTAGGGACAGAAAATACAGTTGTCTTCAAACAAATTATCCAAATCAAGAAAATTGTCGTTATTTGTCCTAAAACTTGGAGACACATGTTCTTAATCATTTTTATGCATTATTCATATTAGATGTAAAGTCTGTAAAGCTTGTATAAAACTGAACCAAAAATATAGCAACACCATTTATTTCTACTAGAGACAGAAAACTATAAATAACACTCCTAAATCAACAAAGCACTGTTATTACATTCTGAGATGTAACACCCTCAAATGACATCAGTGAATGCTGTCGCCAAAGATCACGTTACTGAGCTTCAAGAGCTGACTAAGGCTCTTAGCTCAGAGTTCAAGTCTCATAAAACGATAAGGAAACCTCAAAACCTGACTGGTAAAACTGAAGCTAAATGACATATGGTTAAAGATATTAACCTGATTTAGCTACTTAAAACACATTGAAACAGATTTAAAGAATGTATCAAACCTTGATGAGAAGAGAAAAAAAGAGTCACAGAGAGAAAGGAAATCCTTTTCAGTGTCTTGAAATCTGATGAAGACAAGTCTCTTCCTTATTAACCTCGAGTGTATACAGTAAAATTGCTGAAATAAAAGAAAAAAACACGCTGAAAATATTTCATGCGCATATCAATGACAAAACAAAGAATAAAGCACCCTACCTGGTGAAACTGTGAAGCCAGACACCATATGGGTCTCCTTCTGTTTTAAAGAACAGAAGGAGAGAGGCAGTGCTGCTTCAAATTTCACCATGCCAGGTTAAAGTCCAAGATGAGAGTGTAGCTGAGTGTGTAGTCAGGGTGTGTATGCACACACAGGTAACATGATTAATGTAAGATAAGAATGATAGTTAAAAGAAATAGATTAGTTTTTAAAAGGAAGTTGTTACCAAAGATTAAACATATGAGTTTAACACACCCTCATGGAAAAACCCTTGATGTTAATCATATTTTACTGGAATATATAGATAAAAAAATATCTAATTGAGTCAAATTTTCACCCAGGCTATTCAAATCTTAACTAGACAGAGCAAAATGACAAGACACAAAATCTCCAATCTAATTGTTAAAAAGCACAGTTAAAACCTACACACTAAACACTGTGTTATCCAATATAACATCTTTAACAGATAAATAATTTTTTAGAAATGTCTTTATTGTCAAGCAGAAACTAAATCTTATGTTTTTAACTGAAACAGTAGAGAACCATGTTTCAGTTAAAAGTAACTAAAGCTGCCCCACCCAGCTTTAATTTTGCGAGTGTAGAATAAACAAAAAGCAGGGCGGAGTTGCCTTTTTTATGAGAAACTGCAGATCAGCAAAAGATCATTTAGAAACTTAAATTCATTTGAATGTGTTGCTGTCCAGGCCAAATCTTACATTTGTGGAATATTTGGCATCTATAGAACTCCAAAAAATCCACTTAGTTTTCTATTCAGGTTTTATAAATTACACCATAAAAGTTTCCAACAGCAAATGCAATGAATATCTTTTAGAAGTTACAGTATAATTTGATTAAGAAGCTAGATAAACAAGTCACCAAGCTGAACTGCAAAGCTGAAAGCCTCAAATGAGATGATAGCAGACACTCTGTTAAAATAAGAACACTTCTGAAAGATTATAAGATATCTATTTACAAATGTACATTAATATTAATCAGTAGTCTATTGTTATGCAAAAACGAAAATATGTTGATGAGCTTTAGCAAAAAAATCTTTTATAATGGAGTTAAAAAAGTTTTTAACTCCAACTTGTTGTTTGTGACAAGAAGGGAGCGTTATGGTACAAATCCAGGGCAATATATTTTACACCATATAGCTGTACATATGTGACGCAACTGTCATCACTCTACTCTTCTGTTTACAAGAGTAAATAGAAAAAGATCAAGAATATCAGATAGTAAAAATGAAAGCTAAGGTTGAATGGAAAAAAAGACTCAAGGAAATAATTGAAATAGAATAAAAATCTGCAAATATAAAACAAAACAAAAAGTAAAAAAAAAAGATTGAATAAAAGAATTACACTTTGGTTTCAGGTGATTCTTATCTTTGTCAGAGGCATGCTATGTGCTTAACTGTGAGTAGCAATAAAACTGGGTTGCATAACAGGCAAACAGAATTTACGGTATAATAAAACTTGAGGTTGCCAGAAATGTTTGGCTTTGGTTTAGCTGGGTAAAGTGCTTCTTTTGTGACACTTACCTTTCTCCAATGGTGCCTCTTAATTGTGTTCTTAGTAATTAGCATAACAGCCCAAAACTGGGTGAAGGACTGCCTCAAATGCTTGTAGTACTTCCTAAAAGTGGAAATAATGCAGTGACTCTTAAGAGGAAATTAACAAAGCAGGTGCAATTATTTTTGCAATGGATTCGAAAACAGAAATAATTCTATCCACAAAGTCCTGCATATTAGGAAAGTTTCTACCTATTTTATTTTATTTTTATCAGTACTAAATAATGTTTTTGAACATAAAAAAAGGAATGAACATATTAACTATTGTAGGTTTGAGCAGTCTTTCATAGGCCAATTGCACTGAATTCCCATGACAGCAAGAAACTAAAAGTACCAGTAATGTTAAATCTGTTTTTCTTTTCATTATATTGAAAACTATGCCAGGAATCAAACCCAGGACCTTTTTTTTTTTTGTCAGGACGAGGGGAGCGGTACACTCTAAAAAGTGTATTTGGGTTGCAGTTCATCTTATGGACTTATACATTAATTTCAATTAATTCTTTTGCTATGACAACTTACTTTTTTGTGTTCTTTTAACTCAAAACTTATAAATCTTTAACCTAAAGTGTTAGGTTCCGTGTTTCTGTGTGTTTATTTTTGAGTTTCTCTGTGTTCAGTCCTGTGTTCCTGTGAGTCTCTGTCCTGTCCTCCCCGTTGATTGCTCCCCAGGTGTGTCTCGTTCCCTTAATTACCCCGTGTGTATTTAAACCCACCTGTTGTCTGTGTTCGTCGTCGGGTCCTTGTCTATCGTCGTTTGTTGTCGTAGTTCGCCAGGAGAACTGTAAAGTCCTGGTTTGTCTATCGTCGTTTGTTGTCGTAGTTCGCCAGGAGAACTGTAAAGTCCTGGTTTGTCTAACGTCTCAGTTTTTGTGT
>NW_006800335.1:333513-341019 GCF_000485575.1 Poecilia formosa
GTTTTATAGTTTGACAGTATGTGTAAGAGAGTTTGATAGTGAATGTAAGAGAGTTTGATAGTACGTGTAAGAGAGTTTGATAGTGAATGTGAGAGAGTTTGATAGTTTGAAAGTACGTGTAAGAGAGTTTGTAGGTTTTGGCCCTTGGGGCCTCTCATATACTGGTGTTGTTGTCTATGTTCAGCTACAATTCATTTTGCCCCCAAAAAAGTTGATTCTCCTCCTGTTCGACTGGAGCCGGGACAGAGTATAATATATATATATATACTCCTTCGCTCACACACATCGTTCAACCAGACAGCTATTTGTAAGCCATAGGGGTGCCCAGAAATAGTTTGGAAACCACTGGGGGGGCCCAGGAGAAAAAGTTTGGGAACCACTGAGTTACTCAGTACTTGAGTGGTTTACCAAATACTTTTTATACTTGTTTAATTAAACGTGTTTAATTAAACAAATTGTACTCCGACTGGAGTACAATTTTGGGGTACTCTAACCGACCTCTATGCATGAATGATTGCTCTATGGATCACTTTTTAAAAACAAAAAACACCGCCATAAAATATCTATCATTGCAGTGGACGCCCAACACATGAAAGTAGGGCAACACGCTGTGGTGGGCGTCCCTTATATTTATTTCAGTAAGGTGGCAACCCTAGACCCAACAAAAATAATAATCTCAGTAATTATTGTTTCAACAAGGTGTTGCGCAATTCTGTGCGTTTCGGTTCCATTACCAAAATAACTAGCAAAGCAGAAGTTTAAAATTAACTAATCAACCACCGCTGTATTCAGGGGAACGGTTATTAATAATCGCAAAATAAATATCAAGCCTGAAAACCTAATATCATAATGGACTAAATTGTTTTAACTTATTCTGTGCTGGGCTCGAGGAGCGCAGGCGGTTGCCACGGCAACGGGTGTCCTTAAGTGACAAAGAGAGAATAACAAGGTGCAAGTGATTTAGAGTTGATCACCTATTCGGGTTATTTTGCCTTTGTTTACCTTTGCTGTGGCTCTTTACAGCCGCTGTAGTTTCTGAACGTTCAATAAATGACAAACTTGGACTAATTATCCCATTCGTCTGTGAGCATACGTCATTCAGAACAAACATCAAACATGGTAAATATGTTTCATTAAGTATTTAACAAACAAATGGCTTCTACAAACAAACAAATGGCTTAATTTCTATGTGAAATTAAATTAATTGTCTAATTAAAAAAAAAAACTTTTATTGCTCTCTGGCATCTTGCTTTGAGCTCAGTCTGAGAGGTTTTTCCTCTATCAAACTATTTCTTTGCTTCTTATTTAGTGGAAATATTAATGTTGTTGAGTCTTTCTCCAAAATAATAACCTTTTTCAAGCTTTATAGCTCCACTGTTGAAAATGAGGCTCTAACATTCACAAATGACATTAAAATAAAATCCAGTCCAACATCTGGTGTGAGGTGATTCCTATGTAACCTGTTGGTGGAAAAATATCCCAACTTCAGAATATGTGCTTTTAACTTATCAGTGCTCTGAGAGTCAGAGTGAGGAGGCGCCATGTCAGGAAGATGAAGTGGAAGCTGCAGGATCTTCAGAACAAACAGGTCATGATGCTGGGCTACTGATTATCCCTCTGTCTGGACACAGGATCAATATAACCAGTTTAAAAGCTAAAATGAATGGTTCTACGCCAGACATGGAAAACTGGGATGACTCCATGCCATGATGTTCAGGATTTAGGTCTCATGTGTCAGTATGAGGGAAATACAGCTCCATTTTGTAGCAATTCAAGAGATACCCAGCTTTTATCGCTTCGCAAAAACATTCATCAGCACAGAAACGCCAAAGCACACAAAGAAGTTCTATATATATATACATATATATATACTTTTGTTATAGTACCCCCAAGAATTTAAAACTACTTTCACCCCTGGTGTGACATAGCAGACTCATCACATTCACATGGTCAATTGTTGACATCGCTTTAGCCCCATCCCCTTCCAATAGAAAGTCACATGTTATGCTGCTGGATGTCTTCCTTTACTCTTTGATTCATACAGATTTAAAACCATGTCTGATAACATTCATTAGCATGATGCTGAATCATTCTGTCAACACTGTGGTGTCAGAATGCCAAATTTTAATCCCTCGCCATTTGCATACGGTTGGTTCTAAATTACACATGCATCTAATGATTTAACTAAACTGGATATGATTAATAATCCACTACAATTTCCCCAAAAAGCCACTCCCAAGTATAAGGGGTTAGACTCTCCAACACATGAATAAGATACCATTCTCACTAAAACATAATTAATTAATCTTGTAATTATGTTTATTGTTTTGATGTTGAAAACTATGTTGGTGAAGACCACTTATTACAATTTTTTAAAATTGGTTTATGTAGTTTTTTTAAAACCTTTCACTGACTTTAATGGATTTTAAAATCCAGGAAATATTGTTTGAATGAAGATAAAATTTTCTGAAAATTAAGCATTTTACTTTTGACATAATGACACTTAAGAAAAATTTAGCAAAAACATCTATTTGCATACCTAGCCTGATGTCCTCGGATGTGACTCTGGAGAACAATTGCTTTTTGTTTGAAAAACTTGAAATTTCTTCTACAGAGAAAACCCCTGATGTTCCTCTGGATGGTGACAGCTGCCCATGTCTGAGTGCTCTTCCATTTGTCCTCCAACTTCTGGTACAGAAACTCTTTAAGAAACACCTATAGACCCATTCAGCAAATGAGAAAAATATAGAAAAATCATTTTAGTAACTTAATTCATTAAATGAAACAAGTGAAATCAATTACACATACACACTGTCATTTTCAAGCCTTTATTTCTGTCAACTATAATGAGTGACCCAATACAGCTAATGAACATATCACTTAATTTCATAGATTAGAATGTTTGATCAGACCAATCAAAAATATTTAATTACAGAAATAAGGGCTTAGCCCCTTAACTGTCATAATCACATAGGTGTCCTCATGAACCCATTGACTAAAATGTAAGCATTTTGGTGCTGGCAGTTAAGGGTTAATGAAAGATATTGTTAATACAGTTGAAACAAGAAGTTTACATACATCATGTAAAAAGATGCTTTTGCATTTTTTTACATTGATGTCAAATCAGAATAAACTTTTCCCATTTCAGGTCAATTAGGTTTACCAATTTGTTTCTGTTAACTAAATGCCAGAATAATGAGGGAGGATTTTAATGAGGTGATTTTTATTACTTTTTTCAAAGACAAAAGTTTAAATGCACTACTATACTTTTAAACAATTCGGGACACTTGACGTCATGTCTGTTGAAACTTCTGATAGATTTATAGATAATTATAGAGACAGACCTGTGGGCGTAATTTTAGGCACACCTGAAGCACACTGTTGTCTTGTGTAACATCATGGGAAAGTATAAAAAGAAAAATCTGGCAACATATACATGTATAAAGCGTGTGTACGCAAAAAAAAAGTGTGGCGACATATTTTACGCACAAGTTGTGTTAGAATATGTTCTCATCTTAACTTGTCTTTGAGTTATTCTGTGTTATGTGTTCATGTTTTCTAATTTACTTTGAAAGGTAAAGCTGCAAGTTCTGTATCCTGTCATTTTGTTTATGTGCATGTCGTACTGCTGTTGTCCACCAGGGGGCAATGCGAGTGAGTTCTTGTGTAAAGGCAGCACTGTTCTAACAAGAGAAGTAGAGATGAGTTAACCGAAGGCTGAACGTTAGCAATAAAGTGAACACAGCTATCTAACGAAAAGAAGTGTGATTCATTTTAAAGATGAGTACTGAACAAGAAAACCCAACAGGTTATGGGCCCAGGCATCGCACGGGAGGACGATGGGACAGACTAGTTTTCAACGGAGACGAAAACAACTACGAACTTTGGGAGGTAAAGTTCCTCGCTTACTTGAGAACGCTTGGCTTAAAAGACACCATCCTATCTACCGCGGATCCAGACGAAGAGAAAAACGCGGAATGTTACGCGGAACTAATCCAGGTCCTCGATGATAAGAGCCTGTCGTTGGTGATGAGAGATGCCGCCGACGATGGGAAGAAAGCTCTGCAGATATTACGCGGCCATTACGCCAGCCAGGGTAAGCCCAGGATCATCGCCCTTTACACAGAGCTCACATCCCTGTTAAAAGAACCCGGCGAAACAGTGACAGACTATGTTTTACGTGCTGAAAAAGCAATAACGTCCCTGAGAAATGCAAAAGAGGTTATTAGTGATGGATTAATAATAGCAATGATTCTGAAGGGACTCCCAGAATCATACAAGCCTTTTGCTATTCACACAACACAGAGCAGTGAAGACTTGACGTTCACTCAGTTTAAGAGCAGACTTCGAAGCTATGAAGAAACAGAAAAGTTTGAAAGCAAACCGAAGTCAGATAATGTAATGAAAGTGGACATGACAACTGTAAACTGCTACAACTGTGGACAGCGCGGGCACATGGCGAAAGACTGCCGCCAAAAGACCGCGCCAAAATGGTGCAGTTACCACAGAAGTACAACTCATAGTGACGAGACATGCAGAAGAAAATCAAAACGGAAAGATGATGCCAAGCAGACTTCAGACATGCAGGACAACCATGTGGAGGACCAAACCATGGTGTTCAAAGTCAGCCGGAATCTTCTACCTGACAACATCAAGCTTAATGGAATAATGGTGGACTGTGGAGCCACATCACACATCATCACTGATGAGGAGCTGTTCACAAAAACTGACAAGACTTTTAACCCAAGTAGACACTACATGGAACTGGCAGATGGAAAGAAGATGAACAATGTTGCACTGAAGCGTGGTGATGCACAGATTGAACTGTTGAATTCAAAGGGGAGGTATGTTAAAGTTACTCTGAAAAATGCTTTACTCATCCCATCCTACCCACAGAGCATATTTTCTGTGATATCAGCTACCGCCAATGGAGCCAGTGTAACATTTACAGATGGGCAGAATGAACTGGTGAGCAAAGATGGTACTGTGTTCCCTATTGAGACACATGAAAAACTGTATTACCTGAGAATGAAAAGCAATAATGAAGGATGCATTGAGGAAAACTTAAATGACATGATGAACAGAGATAAAGTGAAGCTAGCTTGTGATCTGAAAACATGGCATGAAATATTGGGACATTGCAACATGGCTGATGTTCTGAAATTACAAAATGTGGTAGAAGGAATGAAAGTCACTGACAACAGTAAAATGGAGTGTAACATCTGTACAGAAGGGAAATTTATCAACAGCAAAAACAAAGAGTCAGATGTTAAAACGAGCAAGCCACTAGAGTTAGTTCATACTGACCTATCAGGACCTATTGACCCTATAGGCTTAGAAGGACACAGGTATGCTATTTCCTTTACTGATGACTTCTCAGGATCTATTGCAGTCTACTTTCTGAAAAACAAAAGTGATGTGACTAAAGCAACAAAACAGTTTCTGGCAGACTGTGCACCCTATGGTAATGTTAAGTGTTTTAGGTCAGACAATGGTACCGAGTACACATGTAATGATTTTCAAACACTACTCAGAGATAAAGGCATTAGACATGAAACGACGTCACCGTACTCCCCACACCAAAACGGAAAAGCAGAGAGACAGTGGAGAACGCTCTTTGAAATGGGAAGGTGTATGTTATCAGAAAAGGGCTTACCTAAAGAACTGTGGCCATATGCTATTCAGTGTGCTGCCCATATTCGCAACAGATGTTATAATAACAGAACCAAAAACACCCCATATTTCTTGATGACAGGTAGAAAGCCTGATCTTTCAAACATGTGGGTATTTGGATCAGAGTGTTACTCGTACAACAACCACCACAAGAAATTAGACTCAAGAGGGGAAAAAGGACTGCTTTTAGGGTACAGCAAGAACAGCCCAGCTTATTTGGTGTACCACCCACAGATAAGAAAAGTTTCCAGACATAGGCTGGTAAAGTTCATCAAAGAAAATGGTGTTGACCAACAGACACAGACAGATGTTTGGGATCTAAGGACCCAGGATTATAGATACCCGATGCAGACAGACAGACATGATATAACACCCTTAACCCAGGATGTTACCCAAAATGTAACCCCAAGTGATAAAGACAAAGTTACTCTTCAGGAAACTCAAAATGCAGAGTTTTCAGATTATATCACTGGGAGTGAAATTGATGATGATCAAACAAAGCAAAGCGATCGTTACCCAAAAAGAGAGAAAAGACCCCCAAAATACCTTGAAGATTACCAACTAGATTCTAAAACTAAAGATGCAACACAGATAACTGTTGATCACTGTTACAGGGCTGTGATTGGTATCCCTCAAACATTCAGTGAGGCTCAGAAGTCACCACAGGCAGACAAATGGAGACAGGCAATGAGGGACGAAATTGACTCGCTTAAGGAAAACGAAACATTTGAACTGAGCGTTCTACCAGAAGGTAGGAACACAGTTGGAGGGAAGTGGGTGTATACACTTAAAGAAAATGAAGGAAAAGAGATTTTCAAAGCTAGGTATGTAGCAAAAGGCTACAGCCAAACAGAAGGTATAGACTACCATGAAACTTTTGCTCCAACAGCTAACATAACATCAGTGCGAGCATTAATGCAGATAGCAGTTCAGAACAACCTTAAAGTACATCAGATGGATGTCAAAACAGCTTATTTGCACGCCCCAATTGAAGAAGAAATTTACTTGAAACAGCCTGAGGGTTTTGAACAACAGACAGAAACAGGACAAAAATGTGTGTACAAATTAAAGAAATCTCTGTATGGATTAAAACAATCAGGGAGAAATTGGTACAAACTTCTGAACGATCATCTTGAACAAAACAACTTTGAAAGGAACCCAGTTGATCATTGTGTGTACAGAAAACAAACAGAAAATGACACGGTTATCGTACTCATCTGGGTGGATGACTTGATCATTGCTGCTAGCAGCATTGAGGTTTTGGACAGTTTCAAAGAAACAATGAAATCAAAGTTTAACATGAAGGACTTAGGAAAAATATCACATTTTTTAGGCATACATTTTGAACAAAAAGATGATGAAATAAAAATGAGCCAAAAGAAGTACATCCTGAAAATGTTGGAAAAATATGGAATGTTGGACTGCAAACCAAGATCGACCCCATGCGAACTAAGACTTGATCACAAAGAAAATCGTGAGTGCGATGAAACAAAAGTAATGAATCCTACAAACTATCACGAGATAGTAGGTAGTCTGATTTATGCCATGACCTGCACCAGACCAGACATCAGTTGGATAGTGAGCAAACTTTCCCAGACATTAGCTAAACCTACAACAGAGGATTTAGTGAATGCTAAACATGTTTTGAGGTATCTAAAAGGTACTTGTGACTATGAACTAAGTTTCAAGAGAAACAATGATGACTTGAACCTTATAGCGTACAGTGACTCAGACTGGGCATCCTCAGTAGAGGACAGACCCAGCACCACAGGTTATTGTTTCAGTTTAACGCCACAAGGTCCAGCCATTTCCTGGAAATCCAAGAAACAACCA
>NW_006800335.1:341705-347677 GCF_000485575.1 Poecilia formosa
ATTCATTTTAAAGATGAGTACTGAACAAGAAAACACAACAGAGACGGTTTTCCAACCAATATGTGTTCTGACGATTTAGTTCATTCTAGTTTAGTTTACAACAACAAAAAAGGGAAGGGGCTCTGCCATTGAATTAAAGTAATTTTTTTAATAACAGGAGAAGGATAAGCTTCTCCAGCAGACCCAGTCTCACAATTCATTGCAGATGAGCTAAAGGTGACGACTGAAATCATCCATAGACTTGCTGAATAAACTGTACATGTTTTGTTATGATGGAAACTGTGTTATTAAAATGGAATTTTTATTTTATTTTATTTTATTTCATTTTATTGTGCAGTAAGTTCCAGATAGTTCTGGAGGGGGATTGACCATTGTTTGTTGTCCATACATATTCACTGATGCACGTCTACCCTCAGTGTTACGGTAGTGTTTTACCAACGTGATGCATTCACGTACACAGGAAAGTGGTTCCATGTAGAGATGCATTTTTCCATCATTACGTGCTTCAAATAACACTTCGTAAATAACATAATCGACTATTTGCTGGTAGCTTAACAGTATTCTTCTAGTTTTACTTAATCAAAAACATGACCATAATTCACAATAGTAATTTTTTTAAGCATTATATTATAAAGTCATAAAGAATTTCTTCTAAATGGACAAAGCTTTTTAAAGCTCTTTCCGTGTGATTCTGACCATTGGGCGTGATTTTGTGCATTAAAACTGTCAATTTTACTTTCCAGTAATTACAAAAGATATATTTTAAATGATCAGTAACGCTTTCTTGGACACTGTCTAAGAAAGCATATTATTGCTTATGTATATTAAAGAGTGTTATTTATGAAATAGGCTACAGAATAGGACTGTGATAAAATGCGATATTAAAATAGGTGATGAAATCATTCCACGGAATTGTCCTTCAACTTAATTTCCTAGTGTACAAGGCATACTTGAATGCACCATGAGGTTGTTTCCGTGGCCATAAAACCTCGTTTGTGCGCGGAATGGCGTAACAGGGAAGAACCTGACGAAGCTGCTGGTGGACTGGACTCGATACACCTGATGATTTGAGGTTCGTATGTTGCAGCTTAACTCAAACTCATTTTTTGTCAGTTGAAGTAAGACTTATCACGGTAACAATGCAAATTATTTACATCCTATGCTGAAAACCGAAAAGTAATAATTGCGTTCCTAAATTTAGAGAAAGCTTTCTGCTCTCAAGACTTCAAATCACTTACATACTGTCGTTTATTAACATTTAGCTGGACTTCTTGAATTATGATCAGTAACTACAAGGACGTTAAATGTACAGATAATGTGTTGGAAGTATACTTTGCTCACATGTTCAATAATTTGTATCATATCTTTTTTTTCTCTGTAAACTGAGATGAGCTTTTTGTATTTCAGATGAAGCTGATCTACTGCTGCGGGGCTTTGGTCCTGCTCATCCTCGTCCCCAGCTGCTGCAAAGGAGGACACATATTGGTTCTTCCTATCGAGGGCAGCCACTGGATAAACATGGATATTTTAATACAAGCTCTGCACTCCAGAGGACACAGCCTGACTGTTATGCGGCCCAGCAACAGCTGGTACATTAAAGATAACTCTTCCTATTACAGCACATTCACAGTTCCAGTGAAGAGGAGCTTCTATCAGAAGTTCATCACCAAAATCATATTTGACATCATTCAGTTTGAGCGTGGGGCTTTACCTTTGACCAGCTTCCTTTATGCTTCGCTTGGGATGTTCAGCACTACCCTGGAAATTCATAGGGCTGTGAGTGAATATGTCTCAGCCATGTTGGATGATGCAGAGTTAATTAGAACCCTGAACAACACCAAGTTTGATCTGGTTCTCACTGACCCCTGCTGGGGCAGTGGAGCACTTTTAGCCAAATATTTAAGCATTCCTCTAGTTTTTAATGTTCGCTGGATAATATCTGAAGAAGGTCAATTTGGCATCGCTCCTTCACCATTATCATATATTCCTATCACAGGATCTGGCTACACTGATAAAATGACCTTTTTTCAAAGGGTTAAAAACAACATTTTATACTATATCATCCGAATGAATGATATGTTGATCACTAAGCAAGTTTACCAGCCACTGTGTGAGCAATATCTTGGATCTGATTGTGACTTTGACCATTTAAAGATAGATGCAGACATCTGGCTTATGAGAACTGACTTTGTGTTTGATTACCCACGTCCCACAATGCCTAATGTCGTGTACATGGGAGGGTTCCATTGTAAACCTGCAGAACCACTTCCTGACTATATGGAGGAGTTTGTACGGAGTTCTGCCGAACACGGAGTCATTATCATGTCTTTAGGAACATTTGTGCCTGAACTTCCAGATGATTTAGCAAATGAGATTGCAGCAGCTTTTGCAAAATTGCCACAAAAAGTCATCTGGAGCTATAGAGGACCCAAACCGTCCACTTTGGGTAACAACACTTTACTGGTTGACTGGATGCCACAAAAAGACCTTTTAGGACATCCTAAGATAAAGCTATTTGTGGCTCATGGAGGAACTAATGGAATCCAAGAAGCCATTTATCATGGAGTTCCGATAGTGGGTTTACCCTTGTTTTTTGATCAGTATGATAATCTGCTGCGCTTGCAAGTGAAAGGTGGAGCTAAAATTCTTACATTGAGTACAGTGGACAAAGACGACAACTTCTTGAAAGCCGTACAAGAAGTCTTGAACGAACCATCCTACAAGCAGAACATGCAGAGACTCTCCAGGCTGCACAGAGATCAGCCAATGAAGCCAATTGATACGGCCCTCTTCTGGATGGAATATGTCATGAGGCACAAAGGTGCTGGTCACCTGAAAGCTCAGTCCTACCGAATGCCCTGGTATGTTTACCACTCAGTAGATGTAGTCCTCTTCCTGACAGGTGCAGTGGTGCTCATGGTTTTAGCTACAGTCATGTTTATCAGGTGTTTATGGAAATATGTGTGTGGATGTAAAATAAAACTTGAGTAATGATTAGACAGATTCATCAAGTCAGCACTATCTAAACATTTTCACAAGCTGGAGACAAGATTGAAAGCAGCAATATGAACTTGATGGACTCTTTGAATGCTTGTATTGAAACATATTTGGACTCTAACAATACTACAAATGGGTTTTGTTCAATATTATATTGGTGGCTAAGGGGATGTAATTTTTACTTTTTTATTGTAGTCCATAATATCCGACAATGTTTAATCCACATATGTGTTTACTTTATGGTATTAAATATGAATACATGTTATTTTCTTTTCTTAATTATTTTCCAATTTGTACTGAAATAAATTGGAGTTTAGTTGCAAACTATTGTTTAGAACAGTAACTGTTTACCACGAAATAAAATATTGTGTCATAAATATGCTGCACTGGATGCAACCAATATTGACGTATTTTTATGCTGAATTTTTTATATATATATATATGTTTTTGAAATTTACAGACTAGCTGAATCAAGGCGTGTCGTGCTTCAAAGATGTATCAGTTTCTAATTTCTACATTTCTTTACTCAGGCACTAGGTGTCGCCATGGAGACAATATTTTCTCTCAGCCAGAGCAAATCGCAGTTTGGTGACTTCCTGTAAAGTTTCCACTTACTTGCTTTTCTTTTATTGCTTTTGCACGGTTTTCATGTCATCATTGTTGTATGGAACAGTATTTTAAAACTGCATTTCATCCCTATGCTCGACGATACGAGTCAGTTAATTTTCACATCACCTCATTTGAGTTAGTCAATCTGCTACGACTGTTCTGTTTATTACTCTGTAGAACCGTTGGTAGGCGTGATTGGACTAAAGGCTGTGTGTACCTTATGCCTGTCATTTATGGAGATTGTCCTGTGGCACTCTGAAACAGCTTCCACTGTCTGGACTGAGAAGACAAACTGTAAGTAGCTATATCCATCTGAACATCTATTTAATCTCCTGTCTGGTTGTCATATCTGTTAAGTTTTGGACTTGAGAATATGGGAAATGTTTATCCGACCGCTGTTGCCGTCGGAGCGGGGGTGGGTGTGAAGAAAACTACTGTAACAGGAAACAGCAGGAAGAGGAAGACAGAGGAGTAAAATACGTAAGTTTCCCGGCCAAAGCGGGACACTTGACAGGTACTCTGGAAAACGTTACTGAACATTTTTGCAAAGCTTTACAGGGAGCAATGCATGTTATAATTGATCCCGGAAGTGGTAAATCCAGTTCTGTCAAGACTTGTTTCCACATGTAATCTGTCCCACTACTTCAGATTAGGAGCAGCCCTCAAATCCCGTAATATTCATATAAGAAAAGGCTTACACTTCCTCTGACTACCTTTGACTAGCCAGCAAATAGACATGTTTAATCTTTGAGGGTGGTAATGGTGGTCTTGCTTTTTTAGATAATTATGCTTGTTTATTTGCTTAATCAATAGAACATTTATAACAAGAAAACAGCTTAATCTGACATACCATTATGTCCAGCAATCTTTGAAAAACAGTTGGATTACTTTTTAAAGAGACATCGTAAAAACTAAGAAATCTCTTCCCAGTGAAAATTATAAGTTTATGGATGCTAACATTATCTAAAACACTTTTTTCACCCTTTTTGAGTTATGTAGATAACTGTTTTACGTGCGGAAAATAAAAAAAATATATATAGATTTCTGCTTTTATTTTTAATTAATTATTTAATTATTAATATTTCAGTCCTCCATACTTATGTAGACATTAAAATGCAACCAAACTACAATATGTCAAAGTGCATTTGCTGGGAAAATACACCTGAACGGTGAAACTGGAAAAGTTTAGTGATGAGCTCTAAATTCCCTTATGTTTAAAACTGTCATGGGCTGTGATTGGTGGTGAGAATGAACACAGGAGACCCAGATGAAGATGATGATTACTTTAATGATGAATGTTGCTCAAAAACAGTCCAGTCAGGCAGCACGGCAGGAACAATAGCACACAGCTAATACCGGTAGCAACCGACAACAAGGTGACTGAATACAGGAGCTAAGGCTAACCAGGACTTTAAACAGTGCGACTGGAGAGCTTGACAGTAGATGCTAGATGTAAGACGTACGACGAAGATCTGACACAGACAGAGACAACAGGTGGACTTAAATACACTGGGAGGGTGATCAAGGAAAGAGACACAGCTGGGATCAATCAACAGGGGAAGACACAGAGACAACAGAGACTCGCAGGACAGAAACTAAACACAGAAAAACCTTAAATACACAGAAACATGGATCATGACAAAAACTCAAGAGTTCTGTATCACTGATTGCATGAAAACCATCACTACTAGGTAAAAGAACATATGACAGTGAAAAATAGTCTAGTAGCATTTGCAGCTCATACATTTTAACTAATACATTTTGCATTAGTTTTATTCAAGTCAAAAGATGATTAGAATTAACAAATTATATTAATTTTTGTTTTATATTATTGAAATGAATTCATGAAAAACATTTTTTTCTCCATTTCAGATGAAGGCAGTCTGTTGCTGCAGTGTGTTGCTCCTGCTCGTTCTCATTCCCACCTGCTGTCATGGTGGCAACGTCTTGGTCTTTCCTACTGAAGGAAGCCACTGGATAAACATGGAAATTATTCTTAAAGCTCTACACTCCAGGGGACACAATGTTACTATTGCACGAGCTAGCAAAACCTGGTACATCAAGGATAATCCCTTATATTACAAGACTTTCATAGTTCCAGTAGAAAACAGCTTAATAGATGCAGATTTTATGAAAAAAATGTTTTCTGAATTTCTAAAACTTGAACGGGGGACTTTACCTATCACCAGTTTTTTCCGAATGACGCTAGGCCTGCTCGACAAAATTGTTGATGTTCACAATTCTGTGAGCTCATTTGTCCCAACTCTGCTGGATAATGTGGAGTTGATGAGGAAATTAAATGAAACCAAGTTCGATCTGGTTCTTACTTACCCATGCTGGGGTAATGGGGCAATTTTGGCCAAATA
>NW_006800335.1:348324-352195 GCF_000485575.1 Poecilia formosa
CTTACAAGAGAAAGGTGGAGCTAAAATTCTTACATTCAGGGCAGTGGGCAAAGATGATGGCTTTCTGAAAGCTATGCAAGAAGTTCTGAATGAACCGTCCTACAGGCTGAACATGCAGAGACTCTCCAGGCTGCACAGAGATCAGCCAAAGAAGCCAATCGATACAGCCGTCTTCTGGATAGAATACGTCATGAGGCACAAAGGAGCCGGTCACCTGAAAGCTCAGTCCTACCGAATGCCCTGGTATGTTTACCACTCTGTAGATGTAGTCCTCTTCCTGACAGGAGCAGTGATGCTCACGGTTCTAGCTACAGTCGTGTTTGTCAGGTGTTTATGGAAATTTGTGTGTAGACGTAAAGTAAAACGTGAGTAATATTTATATCCTTTATGTGTAAAGATATTGCCTGTAAATAAAAGCATGTTTATTGAGCAAAGCAATTGTTTTCTTAATTTAGAGGAATATTTTGAACTTTGTTATTCAAAGTAGGGTACTGTTTTAAAAGATTTTTAACAAATAAATAGATGTTTGTATTTTAATTGACATGGTAAATTAATAAATAATTTAAAATATGTTTAATCTGTCCCACTCTTGTGTTTGATAGCAGAATATTATATATTGCAGCAGAACAGGATTAAAGACATTATTCTTGGTCATCAAGTTGCACATGGGAATGACATACCAAACTTGACAATGTCCCATTTACAAACTGTCTGATTAAATGATTTCATTCAGTAACTTTGCTAACTCAGCTGTTTCATAAATTAGAATATTCTAATAAGATTCTATATTGTCTTTGAATAATAATTGTTAAGCAGGTTGTAGCCATACTTTCTATTTTAAATGTTATTTTGTCATTGTCATTGAAAATAATCACTATGAACAAAGATAAAGGCATTACAACATCAGTCTGTCATTTTTCTAATGTGTTTCACTTTTAAATTTAGTTACTACAATAAATTACTTTTCTTTACAGTTGTTTTTTTAATTATTATTTTACATTAAATTTTTGAAATAAAGTTAGAAACTGAGCACCATGTCTTTGATATAAATGGAACAATGTCTGAGGGTCTTTAATGTTAGTGATAATGTTGCACCCATTTTATCGCACTGTAGTTGACAGTGGACTCACTTTTACTCCTTTGTGCTTGGGTTGCCTTGTTCTGTATATAAATACCAAACAACTGGAAAAGCAGGTAATAATGCCATTTTGAAATGGTGATAAAAGACACATTGATAAAACTGTACCTATTTTTGTCCTGTCAATGAGTACGCTTATTATGTTTGTTCCTTGCACACGTTCTCATAATTTAGTAGCCTTCACTGGGGTAAAGAGCATGAGCTCTTAACCTCTGCATTTTATGAAGATAGACTGTTTGTGCTTGTTGCTGTAGACTGTAAACTGTTTGTGGATCACGGAGGAAAACTGGGAGTATAAAAGGTCCTGTGGCATGAAGTCTGAATAGTGAACTTACCCTTGTTTTTAAATCAGTTTGTCAATCGGGAGAAGGACCTAAAAGTCTTACACTTTTCAGACATTGATGACAACGTCCAAAAAGCTATGCAAGTCTTGAACAAACACTCCTGCCAGGTGAACATGCAGATTCTCCACTGGATTCAACCCACATTTACCTATTTAGAGTGATTTTTTTTAATGCTGAATTATTTCTTGATATGTACATTTAAAAAAAAAATTGCACAGTTTGTCTGAATCAAAGTTTGTGTTATTTAGTCACTCACTGTGCCAAACACGGTCTCTAATTGCTGCATTCCTTTTCTCAGACACTAGGTGTCGCTATATTTTCTCTCAACAGGAGACTGACACTTCCGTGACTTCCTCTAAAGTTTCGACTTACTTACTTTCCTTTCATTGCTTTTGCACACTTCATGTCATCATTCTTGCATTGAACAACGATTTTAAACAAAATTTCTCCCCAAAACTCAACGATTGGCCTCAGTTTCACATTCCTGAAAATCACCGCATAATTTTTCTTGGTCTGTTTTTACTGTTCTCACACCTAGGTTATTACTTTATAGAACCATTTGATAGGCGTGACTGGACTAAAGGTGTGTTCCGTATGGGGATTGTCCTGCAGCACTCTGAAACAGCTTTCATGTAGGTCTGGACTAAGAAGACTAACGGTAAGTAGCTCTCTTGATATCTCGCTAGCTAGCTATTAAAATCTCCTCAGTTATTTTACTCAGGAAATTGTTACTTGACATTTTTGCACATGTAAAGTTACACTTCATTGAGCTAAGTATGTTACAGTTGATCCCTGCAATGTTAAATACAGATCTGTCAAGACGTGTTTTCACTTTTTTTTTGCTTTCTGTAGATATCCTAAATAATCTGTTCCACTATACTTCAGATTAGGTGCAGCCCTCAAATCCCATAATATCCGATGGGAAAGTTATCCAAAGCCACATTCAGTTGTAGATTATATAGAAAACGAACTTTAGATAATTTAGTTTAGTAGAGCCGTGTTTGTCTAACTCTGATAAAAGTACCTATAGTGGCAGGCTTAAGGGTGTCAAAAACAAACAAATTAGCAACTCAAGTAGTCTTTCAAAATTAAATCTGGGAGTGGAATCAAACCCAGTTTAACTGTGTTCAAGTTCAGGTACCAGTGAGAGTTGCTCAATGATATGCTTAGAGACCAGGATAATTACTAGTAATACAAGCAATGTACCAGATTTTTAACTAATGAAGGTTGTATCCTATGGGTTTCATGAAAAATGGATGACATGCAAAAAGGCAAAAAACAACAAAAAAAACTTTCTTCTACCTTTCTTTTATTTTGCCATTTAGTCTTTCTTGTGATTTTTTTTTCTTTTCATTTACCTCTTCAGATTTATTCCCCAACTGAATGTTAAAGAAGAGTAGATGGCTCATAATGTTAAAGTGATGAAAATGGAACTTTTTGAAAGTTGATCATCTGGTGTAGTGCTAACATAGCAATTTAGAAAGCAAAATCACACAACGTGTCAAACATGGTAGCAATAGTTTGCTGTTTTTTCTGTATTTATTTATTTTTATTTTTGACTCTGAACAGCTAGAAATCATGACTTTTGCTCTCTAACAGAAGATCCTTAAACTTCAGTACACTCAACCAGCAGGACATGAATCACACCAGACCAGCAACTTCACCCCTGACTGGCTCAAAAAGAGGAACGTTTTGGTGTGGCCTATTTAAAGTCCAGACTTGTATTCACTTGCAGCACTTTGTTGCAAACAGGCTAGTTCACCACTGTAATGTAGCAAAATTAAAACAAAGTGGGACAACATTGTTCCAAAGCAGCATAAAAATTCAAGGGGACAAATACTTATTCATGCTATACCATGAGAGATGACTCACATTTCCTCTGACACCTTTCAGTCAGCAAATAGTTTGCATGTTTTATGTTAATACAAAAAAAATAAACTATTAGACTTTTACAGTTTATACATATTAATGCATACCTTTTACTGTATTTTTTTTTATTCCATTCAAGAGATGATTAGAATTAGGGAAGACTGACCTGTTGTGTTAATGTCTGTTTTATACTACTAAAATTATATATTGAATGATATATTTTATTATTTCAGATGAAAGCAGTCTGCTGCTGCAGTGTGTTGCTCCTGCTCGTTCTAACTCCCACCTCCTGTCATGGTGGCAACGTCTTGGTCTTTCCTACAGAAGGAAGCCACTGGATAAACATGGAAATTATTCTTAAAGCTCTACACTCCAGGGGACACAATGTTACTATTGCACGACCCAGCAAAACCTGGTACATCAAGGATAATCCCTTATATTACAAGACTTTCATAGTTCCAGTAGAAAACAGCTTAATAGATCCAGATTTTATGAAAAAAATGTTTTCTGAATTTCTAAA
>NW_006800335.1:353472-412886 GCF_000485575.1 Poecilia formosa
TTCCTGACAGGAGCAGTGATGCTCACGGTTCTAGCTACAGTTGTGTTTATTAGGTGTTTATGGAAATCTGTGTGTGGACGTAAGGTAAAACGTGAGTAATATTTATATCCTTTATGTGTAAAGATATTGCCTGTAAGTAAAAGCATGTTCATGGTATGAAAGCAATTGTTTTCTTAATTTAAAGGTATATTCTGAACTTTGTCATTGGAAGTAGAGTACTGTTTCATAAGATTTTAAACAAATAAATAGATGTTTGTCTTTTAATTGAGATCGTAAATTAATAAATCATTTAAGACATATTTAATCTGTCCCATTCTTGTATTTGATAACAGAATATTATATATTGCACCAGGACAGAATTAAAAGTTGAAGTCCTTAGAAATCAAAAGTTGTATCTGGGAATGACATACCAAACTTCACAATGTCCCATTTACAAACTGTCTAATTAAATTATTTAAATCAGTAACTTTGCTAACTCAGTTTTTAGGATGTTCTGATAAGGCACTTTTGTCGGATTGAAAGAACCAGTTTGAATAATAATTGTTAGGCAGGTCGTAGCCGTACTTTCTACTGTAAGTGTTATGTTTGCATTAGCTGGTATTGAAAATAATCACAATGAACAAATATAGACATTGAAACTTCAGTCTGTGTATTTTTTTTTCCTAATTTGTTTCACTTAGTAAATAGAGTTGCAAAAATAAATAACTTCAATAAAGTTATGTTCTTATTTTGCATTCATTTTTTGAAATAAATATAGAAACAGAACACAATGTCTTTCATATAAATGGAAAAAAGTTTGAAGGTCTTTGGTGTTAGTGATAATATTGCACTCATTTTATAACACTGTAGTGGCAAGTGCCAATACCATTATGTATATAAATACCAAGTGACAGGAGAAGCTGTTAAATGTGTTGTTTTGAAATGGTGAAAATAGACACATTGAATAAACTGCACCTACATTTGTCCTGTCAATGTGTAAGCTTATTATCTTTGTTCCTTGCACACATTATCAAAATTTAGTAGCATTCACTGGGGTAGAGAGCTCATGCTCTTTACCCCAGTGAAGTAATGGTAAAGAGCATGAGCTCTTTACCTTTGCATAGACAAAGAATCTATCAGAAGATAGACTCTTTGTGCTTGTCACTGTAGACTGAAATCCAGGATGAATTTAATATTTGTGGTTTGGACGAGTAATGTGCAGTGCACATTAAGTTAATAGCAGCAAGGAAAATGACAACGTTCATTGATGTATTGCCACAGAAAGTCATTTGGAGCTACAGATGCACCAAATTGTTCACTCTGAGTAACAACTTTTTACTAGCTGACTGGATTTCACAAAAAGACATTTTAGGATGAACAAAGATAAAACTATCTGTGGATCATGGAGGAAAAACTGAGTATAAAAGGTCTTGTGGCATGAAGTCCAAATTGTGAATTTACCCTTGTTTTTCAATTAATTTGGCAATCGGCTCTGGTGACAAGCCAGAGGAGGATCTAAACATCTTATACCGAACATACTGTACAATGATGACAACGTCCAAAAATCTGTACAAATCTTCAACAAACAGTCCTACCAGGTGAACATGCAGATTCTCCTGACTGCACAGATTAGACAATGAAGCCAGTAAATACTGCCATCTGCTGGGCAAAGTTTGTTACAAGGCACAAACGTACTGCTCGCCTCAGAGCTCAGTCCCACAGGGTGCCCTGGTTCATCTACCGCTCTGTCTACTTATACTCGTCTGAATCCTGAATCTTCGTCCAGACAGGAGCATTGCTGCTCTTGCTTCTAGCTACAGTCATGTTTATCAGGTATTTATGGAAATCTCTGTGCAGACCAGTGACGTGCGGAGAGGTTCATAGCTGGTGAGGCTATGAACCTCGTAAACATGTTATTGTTTACGTTCGGAAATTTCGCGCATGGGAGACACTTGAGATTGTGTCTCCATGAAACTAACTACATTTGTATTTAGAAAAGTTATGAATTATTTTGGCAGTAATTCTGATACATAGGAAAACCGCAAGAGATATTTATGACTGAAAAAAGGAATGTAACTGCTGCTGTTTGAACAAAAATAAGGTGTCAGATTTCTGATGTACTGCATCATGACACACCCACCATTTCCTTGCTTTTTTTTTTTTTTTTTACCAGAGTCAGTTGACAAAGTTCATGTGCATGTTTCTGTTTTTGTGAAGATATGAAAAGTTGTGTCTCAGTCCATCTGCTGTGGTGAGATTGCTTCATACAAAGGGCATCAGCAGCTACAGAGACATTTGACACCAGACTATTCTGACGATTGGTCATGTTTTGAATATATCTTGTTTTTACTTGTGAAGATTACTAAACCACAGAACCAGTAAAACAAGTGGTAACTCATGGTTTGTCAGGTAATAAAGGTATGTAGTCAAAGGATGAAGGTGTGAAACACTGTCTTTGAGCTGCAGACAGTCAGCTGTTATTATGTTTGGTCAACGTAAAATTATAGATTCTTCTTCGTTTGCACCAAAGACTGAGGGAGCTGAGAGTGTAACATTTGGGGGTGATATTTTTGGCCACAAATTGATAATGTTAGAATGCCTCAGTGTTTGCACACTACCTTTTCATCTTTCATTTTTTTCATGGTTACTTGCAATAAGTTTTCTCTGTGTTGCAATTACATTTCCCGTTTGCTTTGCAAAACCTTGTCTTGCACAGCTGCTTTTACTCAAGCTGTTAAGAAGTCTAGAAGTGGTGGACTGCACTGTTTAAAAAAACTGAATAACCACAAAGTGCAAAACACTATCTTGCAAGATCTAAGCTTATCGTGAGAACATTTTTGGTATTTTTTCTCTGTATAGGCAAAATACGTCCGGTCTGTTAGTGGGTCGGCTGCACACATTAATAATAGTGACAGTGGGTGGAGGATAGAATATGTTAAATTTGATAGATTTTAAGTAAATTAATAATGTAGCAGTTTTAAGGTACCACATATTGGAACATGGTTTACAAAAATTGGAACAAGAATCAGGACAGAACTGAAGATCTTATGAACAACCAATATTACATAAACAAAACTCATTATGTATATGCCTCAATGCAATGCACACATGAAAAAAATACAGTTTAAAAGTAAAACTCATACAATGTACAGATTCAGTGCACACTGAGTAATATTTCAAGTATGACCTCTTGTTACTTTTGACTACCAGGATTTATAGTTGAAGAATCCCCAAAAGTGTGTGTCAGAAAATGTTAGTGTTATATACAACCGCTTAAAAAATGAATACTTGATTAAAAACTGATGGTGTATGGAAACTCTTACTGTCCATCCCCCCACATATGGTTTGTTTACATTATTAAATCCTGTCTATTTGCATAAATTTATCAGGGTGCCTCATTTTGAGCAGATGCCAAATCCAGCTGAAAAATGAAATCATCATCTCCAACCTTCTATCATACTTGGATACAGCAGTTTGAGAACAGCCAGCTTATTTAGCAATGGCCTATTGCTGCCTACCCTACTTTTGCAGGTGTAAGCAACAGTCTGCTATAACCTTGTTGTCAGCAGTCTTCCTCATGGCTGTGTAGCCAATATCATAAAATTTATGTAAAAAAAAAAAAAAAAAAAACTCCAGTTTCAATAGTTCTTATGTTCAAATATTCTAAGAAACTTAACGTGGGATTTTTATGAAGTGTAAGTCAAGATCAGTAAAACAGAAATCGACACCTGAAGTATGTTTTGCTGTGTAATGTATCTGAGATACACCGACAAGGTCTTGAATGCATTTTCAGCTTAAATTAAATAAAAGAAAAAAACTATAGGCAACTTTTTAGATGTGCTAAAGGAGCCTGGTGAATGTAACATAATGTGCTTTCTCTGTTCTGCGTGTGTCTGAACATGTTTTCTACAGAGTATTGTTATTGTGAGTAGTGTTAAAAACAGGAAGCTTTTGACAGAAAAAGAAAACTCCATCATTTATTTGGTGGAACAAAGATTTTCAATGACAACTTGACCCACTTTATGCACATTCTTTTTACATTTTCTTTACATTTCATTGGGCAGGGCTCTTAGCGTAGTTGACCTCAGTCAAGTCACTTAGTGGGGTTTGGTTTAGTATGACTCACTTTGGTACAAAATACATAAGAGGTGGAGTTTCATTATTTAGGGTGTGCCTAGGCCTGTGTGGGTGTCATGTTTTATAGTGGGCTTGAACAATGCCTGTCTCTTACAAATGAGTCTAAATAGAGAGGGACAGCGTGGCATTTTTGCATCATTTTCTTGTCTGTCATTCTCAGAGATACTGAGTGAGTTCTGTTCATTTTTCAGATATTTTGCATGTCTGTTGGCGATGTCCTGCTTTATTAAATGCCACCAAAATTATCAGTGTAGGTTTACATACTGCCTTGTGGTTTTCCTGTTTGAATGAGCTTCCCTTTAAAAGGCAGGAACTTTAGACTCAGATCAGACACAGGAACCAGTTTTTTTTTTGTTTTTTGTTTTTTTCAGACCCGAATGTTGTCCTTCACACCACTGACTCATGTCAAGCCTGAAGCAGCATTGCAAGAGATTCAACAGTAAGTTTGTATCTTTTCTTGAATTACATATCTGAATAGGCACCTCAGTGTGTTTTTCTACTCTGCATTTTGCAGAACATTTATGGTGAGTGTTTTGACTGTTTCTATGCAAAACAGTTCTTTTCTGACTACTAAACATCGGCAGCTGTTCTTTCTTGGATCTCTCACTCAGGGGTGTCTTTCATGTGACATGCTGTGTAGTGAGTGTAGGGTAAAAACAAGATGGAAAAGCACAGTCCCAGGGCTCTGCCGTGACTAATGTTCTCAGGAAAAACAGGATTCTCTTAGCACACAGTTAATGAGTATGGGGTAACAGTGGCAGGGGATTGTGATGTTAATGTTTCTCTGGCTTCAGCTCTTCACAGCTTGTATGAACTTGTTCAGTTCTTACATCCGCAGCAAGCTCTTTTGGCTGATGTCGAAAATACTTTTTTTTTTTACACAAATCATAGCCAGTTTATATATTGGTTATTTTAAGTGGATAATTAACTTTAAAATTCTGTAACAAAAAGAGCCCTGTGAGTCACATCCATAAAGCATCTGGAAATCTTTCATAGGAATCACTTTTTACCTCCTGTTTATGAAACATCAGGACTCTTGGATTACACAAAATAAACAATCCTCAGTTACAAGCAGAGTGAGCAGTCAAAAGCGTCTCTGTCTGTTCTGGATCGTGTAACACTTCTGACTTGAAATGTGTCGAGAGAGTGGTGAGGGCAGCAGAGAGAATCATGCGAACTTCACTTCCTTTCAACCTTGCCCTCTGGCAAAACGTACAACAGTTTCAAAGGCAAAACAACCAGATTCCATAACAGCTACACACCTCACGGCATAAAACTGGTCAACTCCCACTCACATTTTTTATTGTACATATTTATATTTTCTTCCTTCCTACTTATTTTTATGTTTTAATTTGGAGCTTTGCAACAAAATTTACAAATGTTCATTGTGAATGTTCAGTTGAATAACAGTAAAGCAAACTGAAAACACCAAGTTTAGCAAATTAAAAATATGTTTTCTGTAACCAATAACTGCAGACTTTCTCTTTCCTTTGTGGTCAAGCCATTTGGAAGGCTGGTGTCTGTATTTTAACTTCCCCTTCCATCTTCACATTTATATCTTCCTAAAACTAACTTTCTAAGGACCAAACTGCTGACAGAATTAAACTTGTTATGGTGTCTTTGGACTAACATTTTGGAACATTTGTCCATGTTCGTTCGACAAGTTCAATCCTCATGGATTTATTTTGTGGAAAAAAGCTAGATCTGCATGATTCTCCCAATACAAATTATTCTGCTCACAAACTTTTTTCAGACCTAATGTCATCAAAGTAACAACTCTGGTCTGAACTGAAGAAGAAATTGCAGCCTGAATAAGGTCAGAACATTAGTGCTTTGAATGCTTAGGTTATTTCCATAAATATCCCCTTTATGAATTTGGGCTCTGGAGACTTTGCTGTCACTACTTTTGTCTTGCATAGCCATCGTGTTAAGCACTGATACCTTAGTCTGGCAATCCAGATGAAACGTTATCACTCTTTTGCAACTTTTTACTCCATTCTCCTTGGGTTCGCTTTTTTCGCTTATTCATTTTAAAATATTTATTCTGTTTTGACATGGAAATGAATACAACTATTGTGAGATGAAAGGTTGAACACAGTTGAAAATAAAAAGTTGTGTAAATTTATGAAGTACGTCCTTGAAGCTTGAATTTAAGGGTTTTAGTATTCATTCAGAGGTTTCTTAGAACAGCAATACAAGGAAGTGAGTCTAGTACCTTGCACATGAGGTCACTAACGGAAAGGCAGATGTTATTCCATACCCAGTCCATGGCTAACCTGTTTTTAATAGGTCAGACATATATATTTACAGCGTCTGTTGTTTTTCTTGGCTCACATCTCTTGCAGAATTCTTTTATTTCTCCTTTGTTCTGTCTTGGTATTTCAAGCATAGCTTTTAAAGAAACTGTTACCCTGTATCTAGTTTTACAAAAAGAATAAAAATATAATCCTATTTGCATGATTGACTTTTAGTTTAAGATTGCATTTAGTATCAATATAGACAGGTCACATTGCTCTAATAGTAACCTGTTTGTGGTGGCAGGTGAGCATACATGTCGATGTAAGTGCATTTGTGTAAAACAGGTGTATGTCAGTGAATTTGTCACCTGGAGGTGCCCAGCTGTTAGAGTGGTGAAAAAGATAGAAAACCTGCAACACTCAGCACCCAAGAGCAGCAAAGGACAGGTGGACACGACTCCTCAAGGTCACAACAGCCCCAGGCAGACACAAACAAGGCATCACCCCAGAGCAGCCATACGCCCCAAACATATGAAGGTCAACAGTGAAGCAAAGGAGCAAAGAGGTACAGGGTGACACACAGGGCAGCAAAACACAGCCATCTCCCACGTATGCCAAGCTCTTGCAGGGCTCTTGGCGCCAAACAAAACTAGATTTCCCCAGAGAGGCTCCATGTGCTATGTACACGTGAATGCTGCCAGCGGGGACTTCCTCCTACAAATAAAGAGACTATTCAGTCAGTGAAACTTAACTGCAAGGTGATTGAGCTCAAATATCCTGGAATACCAACAATAATGTGATTTTTTTTTCTTTTTCACTTTCCTTTCAGATTGTGCCGACTTTGGAAGATTTGAGGATGTTTTGGCCACTGGCTGTCCTCTTCTTCTTTTTCTCTGCCATCAGTTCACTTGCATCTGCTGGAAAGGTTCTGGTTTTCCCACATGATGGCAGCCACTGGGTGAACATGAAGGTGCTGGTGGAGGAACTGCATTCACGGGGGCATTCTGTGACTGTCATTCGGGCTGCAGACAGCTGGTACATCAGTGAGACGGCTTCACAATATGAAACCATCACTGTGAATGTCAACTCTGGTGGCAATGAGGATTTCTACCGTGTCTTTGTCTCCGAGGTCATTAGAATTAAAAGAAGCAATGGGTCGGCATGGACCCGTTTCGCTTTAGACATGGAGTTGAAAGACAAGTTCTTTGAATTACACAGAAAGATCTGCGAGGTGATTGTGCACATATTTGAAAGTAAAGACTTAATGAAGATCCTCCAGGAGGCCAAGTACGACGTAGTTTTGACTGACCCTGCAAATGGAGGAGGTGTGTTTTTGGCTCACTACCTTGGCCTGCCAATAGTGTTCAACACTCGCTGGACTGTTCACGGTGAAGCACATTTTGCTATTGCACCTTCTCCTCTTTCCTACGTCCCACTTCCACCATCAGAGCTTACGGATCAAATGACCTTCTTTGAAAGGGTGAAAAACATGATTTTCTACCACATGAGGATGAATCTGTACAAGCAGGTGGTCGCACCACATTACTCTCCTTTAGCTAAGCGCTACTTTGGCCCAGATGTGGACTACTTTTCTCTGTTCCAAGCTGCAGATCTGTGGCTCATGAGAGTTGACTTTGTGTTTGAGTTCCCTCGTCCCACCATGCCAAATGTTGTCTATATGGGAGGGTTCCAGTGTAAACCTGCAAGACCACTTCCTGAACTCCTGGAGAAGTTTGTGCAAAGTTCTGGAGAGCATGGAGTTATCATCATGTCTCTGGGGACTTTAATTGGAGAGCTTCCAAATGACCTGGCAGATGAAATTGCCGCTGGTTTTGCTAACTTACCCCAGAAAGTTATCTGGAGGTACAAGGGAACCAAACCTCCCTCTTTAGGAAACAATACTTTAATCATAGACTGGATGCCTCAGAACGACCTCCTAGGCCATCCGAAAATCAAACTTTTTGTAAGTCACGGAGGGACAAATGGAATTTATGAGGCTATCTATCATGGGGTTCCAATGGTGGGCATTCCCTTTGTGTTCGATCAAGCCGACAATCTCTCCAGACTCAGAGCTAAAGGAGTTGCAAAGCTTTTGGATGTGTCTGACATAAATCAGAAAATATTTCAGAAAACTATTCAGGAAGTCTTGGATGAGCCATCTTACAGGTTGAACATGCAGAGACTCTCCCGACTACACAGAGATCAGCAGATAAAGCCACTGGATCGAGCCATCTTCTGGATTGAGTTTGTCATGAGGCACAAAGGTGCTGCTCACCTCAGAACAGAGTCTTACAGGCTGCCCTGGTATGCCTATTACTCTGTAGATGTCATTTTATTTTTGATAGCAATTTTTGCACTAATATTTTTGGTTTTCTCTTGGTTATTGTGGCACTGCTTCAAATTATGTTGTAAGAGAAAAGTGAAACCTGACTGACTGGGGGACCGAGCAGATATAACATTATGTCAACTCACTGTTGGTCCTACATGGGTCCTTTTCATCTGTCATATGAAACAGACCAAGTGAGCTTTTGAGATAAGTCAACTTAAGACTCACCACTAAACCTAAATAATACCTGTAAATGTGTTATGAATAAGTTCCTTCCTTGAAGGATAGAGAGATGTTACATCACTGTAAGTTTGCAGAAAAATAATTAAATCTTCAGGGTGCCGGAATGCTAATGCTTTGTTTTAGTTTATTTTAGCAATAAAAAAAATCAAACTGAAAATATTCATATTTGTAGAATGCAATAGTTTATTAGATGCTATTAAATCCATAAACCTTATTGTGAATGTGGTATTTTCTGATATCTGTGGTCTCTTTCAGCAGATTAATGTGTCCTGCAACAGATCATGTGATTCAGGAAGAGTCAAAGGAGCAACACAATGAGTTTGTGATTTTGACTTGGTCTCCAAATTCACAAGATCCAAGCTAAATGTGCATGATTGAACAGGGACAAATCTAAAACGCTGAGTCACCATGCACCTTACAGCTGGCAACTTCTTAATGTTAAACATCACAAAACACCTTCAGGTGTTTAAAGTATTAGGTATTTGGTCATAATATTATGCCTGATTAGTGTATGCACCCTTTCACTCACTTTAAATCTCTTACATCCTGTTTTACTGTTTGCATTGAATAATGTGCAGTTCTGTTTTATAGCTTGGCTATCTGACTCAATACGTTGCACAAAGTTTATATTTCAAGATGACTGGAGGCTTTTTTTTTTTTTTTAATAAACTATTACATTGAATATACTGCTGAAATACTCTGGTTCAAAAAAGTTGCTGATGTCTTCAATATCCAGTAGGTGGTGCTATTCATCAGCCCATCTGTTTTCTAAACCTTCTTAATACTGCTTATGGTTGTACTTAAACCAAAGGACAGCTTAGTGGCCAGATAATGTAACATGCATTTCTTTTGACTGTAGAGCTGGAATCTGGGAAAAGTGCACTCATGCATGAGGGGAAACATCCAAAGTATACAGAAAAAGGCTCCCAAGCAATTTGCTCTCCAACGTCCCTCACTAGATCAACAGCAATTTCCTGTA
The DNA here is from genome assembly GCF_000485575.1 of Poecilia formosa. Classification (NCBI taxonomy): domain Eukaryota; kingdom Metazoa; phylum Chordata; class Actinopteri; order Cyprinodontiformes; family Poeciliidae; genus Poecilia; species Poecilia formosa. The sequence goes on from NW_006800335.1 coordinate 363,374, forward strand.
AATCTGATAAAGTCTCAAAAAACCCAACTCCGGATGAAAATGTAGTTTCCTCTGTTGCATCACTCTGAGTAGTGAAGAGCTCTACAATCACAACATAACATATAGTGCATGAAATGCACAGTATGTTATACAACAACTGTATCTCTTCAAATTTTGATTGAAATTGTTAATGGAAAAAGATATCCATTAAGTCTGAAAACAAATCAAAAATAGTAAAACATCCTACAAATACTTTGTTGATTTACTGTAAAAATGTAGAAGAGCAACTTTGAAGTTATCAACACCAAGCTTTCCTGTGATGTACGGCTTATATGGACACAATGTACTGCTCTCTGTCAACTTTGTACCCTCTTATCAATTACACATTTAAGAACCCATAAATACAGCTCCACAGTCCTTTTCCAGTTTGAACCTGGTACGGGCAACACTTTGAAAAAGAATCATTCTTAAAAGACAAATTTGGACCTGCAGCCAAACAGGTAACCTTTATTTTAGTCTTTGCATGTATTCTTGTGTCAATATTAGCTGATTTGCTCTAGTGGATCTGTAGAGGGTCAGATACAGGGAACAGTTTGCTTAATCAAGACCTCTGAGCAACACAAGTTAATCTTTTGCATATGGGATTGTACATCAGCAGGAAAAAAAAACATTGCTACAGTCACATTTATTAAACGTCTTTTTGGAATCCCATATTGGTTTTTATGCAATACATAGTTTTATTTGAAAAATACATGTAAGGTAAAAATATGCTAAATTATTGGATGTTTATTTTGCAGCTTTAGAACACAAAATGCATTGGATCTGGATCAGTCTGATCTGGCTCTGTCCAGTGGTGGTACACAGTGGGAAAGTACTTGTCCTCCCAGTTGACGGGAGCCACTGGGTGAACATGAAAGTCATCATCGAAGAACTACATTCAAGGGGTCATCAGATTTTTGTTGTGCGACAGACAGACAACTGGTATATCACGGAATCCTCCCCGTTCTATACTTCAATTAATACCGACACAGAGTCTGGATTTGACGAAGACTTCATAAAATCATTTGTGACTGAACTGCTGAAAATCCAAAGGGAGGGGAAGTCTGTTTGGACTCGTATCAAACTGGAAATGGAACAAGCACAGAAGGTCTCAGAGTTCCACATAAAATCGGCCAAAGGTCTTGAAAAGACTTTTGAGTCCAAAGAGCTGATACAGTCCATGCAAGACGCCAACTATGACCTTGTCCTTACAGATCCTGCTTTACCAATGGGTGTCATACTTGCACATTACCTCAAACTACCTCTAGTTTTTAATGTGAGATGGACCAGTCACGGCGAAGGCCACTTTGCAATCGCACCTTCTCCTCTCTCGTATATTCCAATGACTGGTACAGAGATGTCTGACAAAATGTCTTTTATTCAGAGAGTCCTAAATGTAATGATATTTGCTTTAAATGAATACCAAATTATGTGGCATATTTTACCATATTATGAAGCCTTATTTACAAAGTACTTTGGATCAGATTTAGACTATTTATCCGTGTTTCAAACTGCCGATCTGTGGCTCATGAGAGTAGACTTTGTGTTTGAGTTTCCCCGTCCCACTATGCCAAATGTTATCTATATGGGAGGGTTCCAGTGTAAACCTGCGAAACCCCTGCCTGAGGACTTAGAGAAGTATGTGCAGAGCTCTGGAGAGCAGGGAGTTATCATAATGTCTCTGGGGACTTTAATTGGAGATTTACCCCATGATTTAGCTGAAGTGATTGCTGGAACTTTTGCCAAATTACCTCAAAAAGTCATTTGGAAGTATAAAGGCGTCAGGCCAGCCAATCTGGGAAACAACACTTTAGTGGTAGACTGGATGCCTCAGAACGACCTTCTAGGACACCCTAAGATTAAATTGTTTGTGGCTCACGGGGGAACAAATGGTATTCAGGAGGCGATTTATCATGGAGTTCCTATACTGGGTCTTCCTTTGATTTTCGACCAGCATGATAATCTGCTTAGAATTGAAATGAGAGGAGCTGGGAAGAATATTCAGATTTCTACTATGACTGAAGACACGTTCTTGCAGGGGATACAGGAAGTCCTAACTGAACCCTCCTATAGGATGAATATGCAGAGACTATCCAGACTGCACAGAGATCAGCCAATGAAGCCCCTGGACCAAGCCATCTGGTGGATAGAGTTTGTCATGAGGAACAGAGGAGCTGCTCACCTGAGAACTGAGTCCTACAGGCTGCCCTGGTATACCTACCACTGTGTAGATGTGATGCTGTTTTTAGGGGGAGCTATGCTGGTTATTTTTGGTGTGTTTGCTGCCCTCCTAAAATGCCTGTGGCGTTTGTGTCTGAAAAACAAGAAGAAACAAGATTGAAAAGACAAGTAATGTGGTCAAATGGGAACCAGACAGATTTATTTTGAGTTTAGATTTGCAAATTGTAAACCCATAGGCTAGATTATTTGTGTTTTTTGTGAAACTGAGATCATTTAAATGAGTTGGGGAAACACCTGGTCTGGTGTTAGTAATATTAGAGTCTTTTTCTGAACTATCTTTTGAATAAAGAATCTTGAGTGAATATTTTAACTGCTTCTGTTTTTTTTTTCAAACCTCAACACTGAAATCTTTGTTTTTTCTTAGTTGTCTAGTTTATTTTTGTATCCTGATGGGTAATTTTAAAGATATTGGTTATGATTCTTCAGACAGCATGTTCAACTACACTGCGCTGCAGTGCAACACAGTTTATGGAATTTTACACACCTTTTTGGCATTGCTACAAAATGTATTTCATCTTAGAGGAAAATAACAGACAACACTGCCAATAAAAACACCAGCATAAGTGAAATAAAAAGTGTTGGGAACTCTAGCTCATGACAGATCTTAAAATTAAAAGAAGATAATCTAGCATGTGAAAACAAACTTACAAAATGTTTTTATTTTTCCACTGAGCTGAAAATTTGCAAGAGATCGGAAGGCTGTAACTCAGTGAAGCAGAATTTAGCATTTAAATCCATAAACGTGAGTCTATAGGTAATAATTTGTATTAGAATAGTCCTGTAATAGAATAGTCCAACTAAACCAGAGTGAACACATTCTCTCATTGAAACCGTGTGTTCGCTGTTGTGGCTTTACGCTTATTTGCCAAAAACTAAAATCCCCCTCTGTGTCAAAAGGTGAAGGCAACAGAATGTCTAAAAACAACTTCTGCAAGGCCACAGATGACCTCTAATCTGCAAACGTCAACCAGCAAAGCAAATGAAGCACAATCTATGAGTTGCCAATTTAAAGCTGGTTTGACTCTTTGCTATGTTTTTCAGGGAACTTGTGACTACACTTATTATTGAGCTTTGCTTTGTTGCAAAAGAAGAGATGCATCTGATGAATCAAAAATAATTATAACAACAGAATTTCAGCTCAATGAAGGCACAAGTGAACTTCCAAACAACAGTATTCTTAATTTCACTATTGACACAACACTTATTTCAATTTGTTCAAGCAGTCTGTAAATATGAGGGAAACTATTGCACTATTGCTACGTAAAAGCTGAAACCTTTAGACATACTTCTTTTTTTTTCTAGAAGGAAAAATGTAAACTATATTCAAACTATGACTGTCCGAAACATTTGAGGACTTTACCTCATTAGGAAAATCATTCTAATACTAAAAATAAAGGGAAAATGCAACCATCGCTTTAAAAATGAGTTATTTTGCCTGTTTGTCATGTTACAAATTGCCTTTCAAGAACAGGCAGTTATAGACAATGGATTGATGGAGGATTTTAGTTATATAGATTACAACTGTTTGCTGGACATACTCAGAACTATGTCTCAAAAGGTTATATATGGAACAGGAATTTCAATTTAGAGGAACATTTTTATTATTTTTTAGCATAAAAGAATAATAAAAGACAAAGCAATATTAGCTGCCTGGCAGACACACCTTATGAGGCAATATAGTTAACAAATTAGACAAAAAAAAGTGTATTAAGAAATACAGATTAAAAAACATAAAAGAAATGGGTGAAAAGTTTACAAAATGTTACAAAGCAATCTGTGTTGACAACTGATATTTTTCAAAAATATATATATTATTTTTAGAAAAGCGTGATATTCATTCTCACTTTATTCATGCTTGTAACCAGGAAGCAGTTTAAGAAAACAAACTTGTTGTAGACAAACCAGTTACTGTTTTTAACAAATCTAACTATTTCCAACATTTTCTGTGATTTATAATTACAGTGTTTTTCAAAGGTACTTGTAGTTGTGCTTCATAATTCACAACTATAAACTTCAATTATTGTACTGAATTTTATTTTTCTGTCTCAACACGGACTACCACAAAAATGTAAAGTGAAAGAGGATACCAGATTTATGAGTAAATAAAATAAACAATAAATAAATAAAAATCTATTTGAAGTGTGGTATGAATTTGTATTAAACCTCAAATACTATGTTGCCTGAAAGAAATCCACCCCATCTGGTATGCAAGTCACCTGATATGGGACTTTTATTAGACTCTGACTTTGAGAAACTTAATTTCAATGTAAATTCTGTAAAGACCTCAGAGGTTGGTCAGAGAATAATAATCAGGAAGACCAATTACCACAGAAGACAAGTTAGTTGTGTAGAAGTTTGGAGAGGGCTCGGTGATAAAACAATATCCACAATTGCTGAATATGACATCATCATTCTGTTGGAAGACTTTGTTTCTAGTACAAACAGTGATGCAGTTAAGTCTAGATGTAAAACAATCAGGTCAGCTGAATACAAATATGCAGTAGACTTCTCAGATTTTTTGTTGTTTTTTTCCTCTTCCTTCTACTTCATATTTACAAGCTACTTTGTTTTGTTCTATCGTATAAAATCCAAAGGAAATACACTGAATGTTGCAGTCACTTTGTGACAAAATGTGAAAATGTTTACTGGGTGCGAATACTTTTACAAGGCGCTGAAATTAGATCAATTTGTTATTATTATTTATTCTTACATGATCAAACATATTTAGTCTCATCTCAACTGTAGCAATAAAACAAAGAAAAAAGAAAATACCAGACATTTAAAAAAATATTAACCCACACCTTGATTAGGAATGAAATTGCTGCACTGGTGACCCAGGTGAGGAAGCACCAAGAGAGGACAGTTATATATACTCATTCCTCAATACTTATACAAAAAACACACAATTTTCCTTTGAACATTGTACATGGTGACACCTGTGATCAATCGACACACATTTACTTTTGAGGAATTTTTCAAGGAAAAAAAAAAACAAGAGAAGAAGTCCATTTGTCAAATGTTGAAACACTTACATCACTATGACCTGATGGAGAATTTTCAGACAGATTTTCAAACATCTCTTAAATGCCCCAAAATATCCTGGGGGGGGAGGGCGATTAAAAAAAAAAGTCCCGTCAAGTCTTTTTGTGGTATTTACAAAGTGTCTGTGTAGGACAGAGTAGGTCCACTCATGATGTTCTGGTCCGTAGAGAGCTCATCCTGAGCACGGTGAGCTCAGCCACATCTGCATCTTGCATCTCCACCTCCTGTTGGCAGCTTTCTCTGATTACATACACTACCAGACCCGCACAGATGAAAATGAGGAGGATTATTCCTATTACCTGGACACAGGAGAGTAAGGTTAGTCAACGCATACATGAAAGAGCTTCCATCGTTTGATAACAAGTATATCTGACATAGGGAATACTGTGCCAACTGGACATATCCCACTCACCTGAGAAAACACAAACAACCGCTGTGAGCGGAGCATTAATTCTTGTGAGGTGACGTCTCCCTCTGTAACTGGCTCACACCACTTCTGCGGAGCTGCCTTGTCAACAAGGACAAATCTTCCATCCCAATCTGTCATAGCACAGGCAAAGTACTGGCCGTCCAGGAACAACAAGATCAGCCAAACGACAGCAGGAACGAAACTAGAGAGGGAAACCATTTTCCTGCACCACACGTTGCACCTGCATCCCTGGATGATCTGCATCAAGGTGAAGGCCATGACAGCAGGAATGATGAAGAATGCTGATGAAAACGCTCCATTCCACGTAGGGTTGCAAGGACACTCAAACTCCAGCTCCACGAGCTTCTCTAGTCCCATGAGGATGAACCCAAAAGCCACATTTGATACCAGCGGACTGTTGCTAAGTTCATTTTTCAGCCTGGTAAGCCATTGTTGTCTACTTTCCATACTAAACTGACTAAAGAATGAAGACAACCGCTGCAAAAAGCCCAAAAGATAGTCCACGGTTGTGAACACATTGGCAACAGCTTAGTGATGCGTAATTAACACATCCAGGGGTAAGTTTTACCCTCAGGCAAAATGCTGCCCTTCCTCTCTGATTGGCTTCGAACAACGGAGGGTGTGCCGTCGGCGCTGACCTTTCTCTAGCGGATTGGTCTCTGGGAGATTTCAGGTGGGGTTTCATTTTAAATGTGGTCTCCTATGGAGCACGGGAGGGCGGGCTGTAAAGTGGAGGGAAGTTTGTTCTGCAGTAGAGTACACACATGCACTTTACAACAGTCTGGTAAATAAACATCCTAAAGGTGTGATTGTTTACTTAGAAGCAAACATTTAAGTTAAAAAAAAGTTTAAATAAAGCTTTTGTTGGTATTTCCTTTTAATTCATGTGAAGCACTTTGAATTGCCTTGTTGCTGAAAATGTGCTATATAAATAAAATTACCTTACCTTACCTTCAAAATGTACAGAACATCAGAAATGAATTTATTTCATCCAAAAGGGAAAACATTAGAAGGTTTACTACAGGGCTCCAACATATTACCCAAGTCAATTCTTTTCCAGACTCAAATATTCAGTCCTTTTTCAGTACATTTAAAATGTAAGAACTTTGGATTATTATTGATTAATTGAAGACATTCCAGACGGACAGATGAGATGACAAATAAAGTCTGTAAATTCAAATATTTTTTAAAATATTTTAATATTTTTAAAACTTTATTTTTCATACTTGTTACTCAACCTGGAAAACAATAATATAAAATGATTTTTTTCAGACAACACAGGAACTATGTTATAAAATTATTGGGTTATGAATAGATTATGTATTTAAATGCTTCCAGTCTATTTACTGAAACAGATTAGTACAGTTGTGAGCACACACTGCAATAAGGGACAGTTGCTGGTACTTTCGAGTTTATCCTAACTGGCCACACGAGGTCGCTCGTGTAGCAGCACAGATTAGGGATTGAGGAGGATTAAGGAAGCCATGTTAATTTTGAGGAGGAAATTAGAATGCATATTTTGAGAGGACCCAGGTAAATTATTAAATAATTTAAGAATGATCCACTCAGGGAGCTGAAGAGTATCTTCACAATCTCATCAAAAAGAAATCTGAATGTGATGGAAAAAGTTTGAATCAGACTTAAGCAAATACTGATTTAATATTTGCTTTCTTGATATTGTTTTTAAGGCTTTGTTGTTTTATCTTACACATCTGCATATGTTGCCTTTTATTCAGAACGTGCATGAAAATTGCAACAAAATAGCGTCCAAATAAATAGAAGTTTAAAAAGTGAGATAGGCATCCCGTCACCTGAAACTAATAACAAAATAACATGTAAAACAGGAAAAAAAAATAAAAGCATAAAAGTGTCGGAGTTCACAAACATCATTTGCCTTTACATACGTGCGCGATGCAGTGCGCGTGCCGCTGGCGTGTGTGTGTGTGTGTGTTCATCCCCAGTCATGAGCGCACTGGGCACGCGCGGCTTTCCGTCGCTGCCGTTGGTTCCCTACCAGCATCTGTTCCTCCGTTGGTATTAAAAATAGACCGGTGCTGATAACAGACTTATGTTTCGGCTTCATCACTCGCCGTCGGGAATCGCTTGCGCGCTACTTTCATCTTAATCACCGAACCGTGACCGGTGGGAGCGTAAATGCGCATCGGTGTGCGCATCTCTGAATCTTTGGAACCTCGCCGTGGACAATCTCCCTGACATCCAAAGACATCTTCCCCGCAATCCCAGCGAGGCTTCTTCGCCGCCTATGGCCGCAGATCAGCTCGGCTGGCCTCGTCCCGGACCTTTCACCCACGGCTGCCCTCCAAAAGGTGTTTGAATCAGGGAGACATCTCCACGGGATTTAAAAAAAAAATAAAAATTCACCTCGGCTGGCTGCTTTTAAAGAACCCGATGCTATGCTGGGCCCATCTTTTTAGATCTCGTGATCAATAGCCTACACCATCTCTCCTCCCACATTCGTCCGACCAAGAGACCCTTATCGAGCCCTAACGATGCATCCTAACGCGGTGATGCTGGCGGTGGTCCTTCTGGGCAACTTGATGCTGCCCTTTGCCTCGGCGCAAAACGGTAAGGACACAGATGTGACCGTGGCAGAAATGTTCAGTGTGCGCTCAGGGAAAGTGATTTGTCTTGTGTTGAGGACGCCCGTGTGAAATGTTTCTAAAGAGAATTTGATTTCAACAGCGGTAAGCCATTACTTTCATTTCACGCTCCTCCACAACAAGGCCAGAGTTACTACGTTTGATTTGTGTCGCTGACAACAGGAAGTTCAAGAAAAATTTAACGAGGTATGACAGTTTTTCTCCTCCTCAGGTTATTTCTTGAATAGAGTGGGCATGGTTGACAAGTTGAATAGAAACACAGAAGGGACAAGTTTTCGAGTTTTAATCTTTATTTATTTCCATTGCCAAGCAGAATTATTTATGGCCTACCCTTCAAACTTTTCACAAAAATTAACTATAAATTTCAATACATGGAGTAACACAAAAATACCACGTAATCGTGAAGTGGAGGGAAAACTGTACACCTTGCTCTTTATTTTTTACAAATAAAAATCTGAAAAGTGTGGGCTGCAACCCCCTTTACTCAGATGGCCCTAAATGAAATCCAGTGCATCAGAAACAGAGTCCATCTGCGTGACATGTAACTTAGAGTATGTTACATGTCACGCAGATGGCAACTTAGAGTTTGTTTTGTAGAGCTTTAGTGAACAAACAGCACAGTGCAGATCAATCAGACAGGTTACAGATGGTTGTGAATAAGCTTAAACTGAGGTAGACGTTTAACATGGAAGTGAACAAGTTTCAAACCATCATCCAAAAACTGAAAGAATATGGCAGAGTTACAAATGTACTAAATGCTCAACTATAATAACCATAAGAGTTGTTGCATTTTATCTACTTGGCCTTTCTGTGAAAGTTGCAAGATGAAAGCCAGTTCACATTTCCATTTGCAGTTTGCCATAAGCCCTGTGAGACAGGGGGGATAGATATGCATGCCACACTTTTTAGATTTAAGATATTAAAAAGAAAAAAAAAACATTGAAAAACACATATACTATTTCTTTCACATTATAATTAGGCACAGCTGTGTCTATGCCATGCAATCCTTCTATAATACATAAAAGCTTATGCTTTTAATTGACAGTATAAAGCATTTATTAGAGTATTAAAATGCTTGTTGGGAACTGTGGTTGTGTTATTTACATGTGGGGAAACATGCTAGTTCTTGAGTAGACTAGCTTAGATATGGTTGAACTGGAAAAATGAGAAAAGGTCAAAGATTGATCCAACAGGTTTTTTGTTTTGTTTGTTTTCTTTCCAGAGAACCTTCGTTGTGTGTTGTTGTTGTTAATGCGTTGCATAACAAAATTATAAAAATTAATTCCATTTGTTGGAGCATCTAATAATTCTTCTCTTTATCAAAAAATAGGGACTCAAAATGTTTGACTGACAGACACTCGAAGATGCAAAGAGTGGATTTTTATGAACACCAAAAGTTCACTGTGCATTAATCATGGCAAAAACATGGAGGGCGAAAACATGGAGGACTTGATATGAGGAAATGTCAGCAACATGCTGTTGGGTGTTCCAGCCTGTCCTCCACTGATACAGCATGTCCTTACTTATAATTCTGTTGAATCACACCACCCGCTGGGCCACACAAATCAGCAGCCATTCATGAAATCAAAGTGGACTGCTCATAATTTTTGAAAAGTTTTAATAGCAACTCTCCGTTTGGAATTTATCTCCTGTAGGTTTTTATGCCACTCTAAAAAAAATCATCTGTCTCTAAATGAGCTGCTACTCCCACATGTTGACAAAACAGTGTCACAAGCTGTCACAGAAAAAATAAGGCAGAGAAACGGGAGACAATTACTCTAAATACTGTATTATAATTTTTAATGCGTAAGCTCCACTTTGCTTAGCAGCGTGGGGAAAAATCTGTCTCATGCAAGACCTCCTAAGACAGATTTTGATGACATGTTTGAGAAGGTTGGAGGATTAAATTTGCAAATATTCTTTCATTTGTACCAATAAATCACTGCAGCAGATTATACAATAATTCTCGTCAAACAAAAAGAACAAACAAACAGCACAGACAAAATATGGATCATTAACAAAAAAAAAAAAAAGCAACCTCCATCATCAGTTTTTGGAGAGATAAATAAACCAAATATACACAGCATTATATAACAAAAAATATTCTCACTTGAATTTCTTTCCGCCTTCCTTATTAATTTCACTGAAGTGTGTGGAAGTCTTATTTGATTATCTGGAAAATGAAACACAAAATAGGCGTTGTGCTGTGCTGGCGTCCAGTCTCCGTGGCCCAGTTTGCACCATAGAATTACATGGATGCATAAATACATGAAGTGGTCGGCGAGAGTCAGTCTCGTGCAAACCGGTCATCAGATCTGTTCATGTTTTCTTGCTACACAGAGGAAGAAGATTTCATCAAGTAAACAGATCCTTCATTAACGTCGGTCTTGATTGGGGTTGTAATAAACTGCAGCTACTGCGCAGAAACAGAGGTATTTCTCAGATAATTGCTCACGTTGCATGCCAAACCATTTCATTTTTTTCTCCCAGTTCAGATTAAGGGTAATCGCTGTGCCACCTCTTACGCAATGCTTGGTTTTGCTGTGATATGACAGCATTCAGGCAGTGATGTGGGGACAATAATAATTATAAGTGCATGAGATTTAATCACTGTGTCTGGGAAAGCTGAGGGAATTTGTGCCAGTTGCTCCCTCATTTTCAGGAAAAACTAGGCTCACTACAGGCAGCCAGGTTGTGCGACAGATATTTGGAAGGCTGTGAATTGCATCCGTCCGTTCTGCAGCGTTTCTATTTTTACCACAGAGACTGAGCGCTGAGAACTGTGGCTTTAAGGTCCTTTTGTGAAAGTGAATCCATTAACTTTTAATGGACGGCCTCCCGGTGCACAGCTGCATGGCGCTCTGAAGACTCAATGCGTGGACGTAAACTGTTTAAGATCAAATATTATATGGTCCTTATGCAAAACATACTAAACACTGTTGAGAAGACAGCTGGTGCTGACCTAAAGTGGTACCTTTGAGTCTTACATAATATCTCCCTACGAAGGATGCAACCTACTCTGCATGCTTTTGTGCTCTCCCTGGATGTGAGTCAATGTGTAGGCCACATTAAATGACAGTTGTAGGAATTTCTTTTAGCATGTGCCACATTTCCATACTTATTCAGGATTAACATGTTGATGGACAGAGGTTTCATTTTGATTTGTGGAAAGGCTCTGCAGTTTCATGGTTGCATCATTTTTGTGCATAGAGTGGGAAATTTCACAGATATCATTTGACAAGCTGGAAATAGGACAAGGTGACAGATTGGCTTGGCCAGCACATCAGTCAGAGCACAACTAGATACAGTTTGTAAAGTGCATAGCTGATAACAAAATATAGCTCTGAGTTCTGTCATTTCTGTGTTTCTGTCATATAGATTTGCTTATTTGCCACCTAAAGAATAGAAACACAACAATTAGTCTTGAACTTATTGAAATGTTGATTATACAGAATGATAAATGATATGTAACTGTATAGTGCTTTAATGATTCCAAAGGACACCAAAGCGTTTCATACTATCTTTAGTCATTCATCCATTCACACACACATTCACACACTGATGGTTACCACATCTACCCCGGAGCAGTCTGACAGAACTGAGGCCATCTTTTTAAAATTCCTTTCACAGCAATATTTTTTTTACTGCTCTTGTGTAATATTATAAGATCAGGAAAGCTTATAAGTTTTTAGAGAAAAAAAAATTATAAAAAATGTTAATAGAAGATTAGTTTCTATGAACCATGTAATTTAGTTTCTAATAGAAACATTTAAAATGTAACAGTCTTGATTGACAAGAGACAAAATGTTTTACCAATTTTCCCTAAATTAGCTCTAATGGGTGATTGACAGGTCAAATATTAAAACTAATATTTTTCGTGAGGTAATTAAATGCATCAAAACTAAGAACCTCAACCATTTCAGGTCCATTAAGCAAATGCATGTACTTTAATGTTTTGCTGAGTTTAATAATAATCAGAAATGCTAGATATATCCAACATTTGCACATTTTGTACTAAAACCCATTCACCTGTGTGATGCAGAACTCGTCTCCTTTCTGAGCTGTCTGATGTTTGAACATCCCATCATTTCTATACTTGCGCATAATTGTTTGAACAGATGAAGGCACCTTAAAGTATCTAGAGATTGTTCCAAGGATGAGTCAGACATGTGCAGCTCCCCTATTCCTAATTTCTTTGCTGATTTTGTTCAAACATGTTAAGCAAGAAAGCTGTGTGTTCCAGGTGTGGCCTTAAAACACATCCAGAGACGTGCCTTCAATTAAATCAAATGTATTGGTTAATCTGTCAGAATTTTTGTCATTCAGGCTTTCCCACATTGTTTAAAGAGATATAATTCTGTATGTAAACAGAAAGTTACTAAAAATATATCTTAAAAACGTTCTTGTTCTGTTTTCTGGCACTTTGCAAACAAATTCTAATTGATCTAAAGCAAGAGAAGTTTGTTCTAATTTAACTTCAGACAGTGATAAAAAAATATATATTTTTAGTTGCTGTACAGTATGTAAACTTCTGAATTCCTCTGTAGGAAAACCTTATACTTTATCCATTGCCATTGCCAAACCATTAACTGATATAGCCATATCAATATTCTAAAACAGCACAGATGTCAATCATTCACAATTTTCTCTGTTTGCTGATTGGCCAGGATGATATTAAATTAGAGAAATCAAACTCAATGGGACAAATCCCAGATGGAGCAACGGAAGGAGATGAGAATCGAGTGGAATTGTGTAGGAAGGCAATAGCTATGAAGTACAAAAAGTATTTTGTACCTAATAATATGTCAAATCAAATACAGGTCAAGACACAAATTCTATTTTTTCCTTTAATCTTCCTTTTGAAAAGTCTGTTTTTATTATTTGGCTATGCTAAAATTCATCAGGATGTAATGTTAGACTGAGTGTATAAGAAAGGCAAAGTGTTCATAAATCACCATTAAAAGCTACACCCAAAAGTGAGACATTATGCACTGCACTGCCAGTTATGTATCAGCATCTGCAGAGGACAACATTGCACTGTAAGACAAGCATTTTACAGCCATGTAGCATCCAATCAATATACCTATATAGTGCAGCAGAGTGTCCATTATCATGTTTCATGCAGGCCATGCACAAAGGTTCATCTGTGAGTCTGGAAAACAAGCCGTAGAACTCGAGCCAAACTCTTACACTGAGTCATGGCTGCCCACTGCGAAATGTGATATGGCCTGCACTGATTAGGAGCAGCATTGCTGCAAAGATATTACGCACTAAAAAAAACAGTATTTTAAGTAATTCTCTCTCTTTTTTTTTTTTTTTTTTTTTTTTTACATAGCGATCGTTTATTTGGTAGCGTGTTGTGCTTTTTCTCCAGTTTTGACCTCCTTTGTATTGATATAATTAAACGCATTACAGCTAAGGCTGCTCTGCTGGGACTGAGATGACCTCTACAAGGACTCCGGAGGTTAATTTTCATTTTTGTCCTGCCCGGCATTTTAGCTAATGATACACAGAAGCAGGTGGCTGTTTTTACATACTTTGACACCAGATGCATCTGTGTTATGTTGATACACAAATGATGACATATTAACAGTACAATTAGAGAGAAAGTATTCTTTCCCCTTCCAAATAAACATCCAAAGGCTTCCTGTCACACCACTTAAAGAAAGAAATTAGAAACTGACAGTTTAAAAACCTACATCGTGGGACCAATGCTCACATTGTTGTATTTATAAATAATCGTTCCTCTGAAAATTATTGTATGTACTCACTTCACCAATTTTATACCATGGTTTAAAGGTATAAACCATAAAAAAACACTCATCTGAAATAGCTAACAAGTTCTATAGGATAGTTTTGAAAAACTACATGCAGTGCTTACATCAGGGGAAAACAAAGTTGAAAAAATGAATTTGTTGTATTCTTCAAATACAATTTGATTCAAGTTTTTAATGAAATAACATTAAAAATGTAAAGCCCATTTGGACTCCGAAAATGAAGAGGCCGCACACCAACCATTTTTCTAAACTGTTTTATGCATCTGAAAATACTTCTACAGCCAAAGCAATCCTTGCTGAGACGAAATGGAAAGTGTAGTAGCCTTCTTTTTATCAGTTGATCAGCAGTGAGCAGAAATAGGTGGGGTAGGGGAAATTATGCCATTGTCTGATTCATACAGCCGGAAAAACCCCGATCCCAGCAGTTTCTCTGATATCTGATTTAAAGCAATTGTAAAAGGGAGAAGAGAAAAAAAGTTCTAAACTGTTTTTAAGAACCTTTGTATACATTCTGTATGTAAATGATTGTAACAACTGTCACACAATATTATAAAAACTTACTGATATTATATTTTTTGTAGCAAGAGAGAATATGTAATCCCACAGTTTGTATAGTTCTGAACCCATCAAAGTTAGCGTGTTTTGCTTTTTTTTGAGGCATGTCAATATGGGCTTGCAAGAATGTGAAACTTAGGTGACAGAACTGCTATTGGAGAGAAGATTACAGGGAGTGATTGCAAGTCTCGGCAAAAAAGTGTTATAATGGAGTTGATGAAAAATAAAAAAACGTGTGAATGGAAAAAAACAAGCTTCTATTCATGTTGCTTAACGTGACATGTATTTCTAGCAGATGGTGAACAAAGCAGCAGCACTTCAGTTGGTGTTCTACCTGATCACCATTAACCAGAACGCTCTGCAGAAACCAAGCTTTATTTCATTGCACACTTAGTGTTTGTCTCCATGTTAATTATTACATTCTTATGTTCACAATATACATAAATGTTTTTGTTAATGACACCAGTGGAACAGTATTTGTGTGTCAGAGAAAGTTATTTGTACTTTTACAGTCGAATAAGTGTAAAAAAGATCTTGAACTTATTTCAGAATCCTTCAATCTTTTCCCACATGCCCTCTTTTTTGCATCATTAGCATTTGAGTAGGTCAATTGTCGTAAAAGCCTAATCTGACTAAATTAATGTTTATCTGGTATATTTGCATATACTTAGAAGTGGGTTCTTAATGCAGGGCAATCTGGCCATACTGAGAGGTGGGTTCTTAATGCAGGGCAATCTGGCCATAAAAGCATTATTTGGGGATGTAATCCTGATCCACAGTCTGAACAGTCATGTTTTTTTTTTGTTTTTTTTTCCAGATTTAGTTGTACTTAGTTCTGGATATGGCTGACTGGCTGCAGAGCCTCTGTTTTCATCTCAGGATTCTCTCTTAATATCTGCATTCTGGTTTATTCTGATAGACATTTCTTGGCCTTTTTGCACTGCGAGTTAGTTTTTTTTTTTTGTTTTTTTTTTTTCAGAAGTACCACACAAGTAGCATAGTTGTTGTTTATTGCATATCTTAGCAGCTATTGGGACCAAGCAATTAAACACAATAGATGAGGCCTGACTCTCCAGTGTGTGATTACATTTCCAGGGAGGTACACATATGGCTGAGACATATGGCACACTGAAGATCCATAAAGCTCTCAAAAAACAACACGATACATCAAAAATAAATTAGATATCAGAATCTTTAATATTTTAAACAGGAAACAGTCAAGTGAAAATGTAGCTTAAACCAGGCAGGGGGAAAAAACAAATCTGGGAAAATAATCAAAAGGAATTAAACTGAATATTATAATTGGACTGTTAACAAAAAGGAAAAAAAACGGATGCAGCTGTAAAAGTATCTTTTTGCATTGACTCTTTGCAGACTTTTGACTACATCAGCTTTCCTTATAGGATGCTGGTCACTGGCTGCTGTATTAAATTTCACCATGCTGTCTTTTGTTTACAAACTACAACATTGTCTTTTGTGTGCATTGCTATAATTTTGATCCAGCTCCTCTTTTTTCAGTATGTAAAATACTAGCTGGCTTGTCTAGACCAGTCAGGCATAACATTATGACCGCATGCCTAATAGCACTGCCAAACTAGACCTGCTCTTTTAAGGCATGCATTCATCTTGGGCCCCAAAGTTGTGCTGCTGTAAACACTTTTATATCTTCTAATCTTGAAAACATTCTAGTTGAAAATTAAGAATGTAAGCAATATGTTCAATATATTTTGTCAATCATTTCAGAAAGTGAAATCACATAGATTTGTTACATTTTGTGTGAAAAAGTTTAAGCCTGGGGTTCTTATAATTTTGATGATTATGGCTTACAGATAATTAAAAACAAAAATTCAGTGTCTCAACAAAATTTGAATATAACATAAGGTGAATATTAAAAGGATACTTTAAACTGAAATGCCAGGCTTCTGAAAAGAATGTTAATTTCAATGTACTCAATACTTTGTTGGGCTTCCATTTGCATAAATTAATGCATGTGTGGTGTTGGGTAGTGCTAAGTCTACTGAAATTTATATATATATATATATATATATATATATATATATATATATATATATATATATATATATATATATATTTATTTATATTTATTTTTTTAACTTTTTTATGATATTCAAATCTTTCAAAATCTACTTGAATACATTAAAAACTAATTTAATATACACAAAGAACTCCAAATGAATATTTAGCTTTGTAGTAAATCAAGCTATGAACAGTAATACAGGCTCTCACAGGCTCTTTCACGAAATACTTAAATCTTGTTGTAGTTTAATTTAACTTTATATTATTATCAGAACATTTTGTACTGCACCCTGATTTGATTATATTTCCTCTGATCCCTATTCAGGCCAGTTGACTCATAAATTATGTTAGGTTCTGACACAAAATTAAACTTTCTTAATTGGACAGAACATGGAAAATTACTTTCAATTATTAGGTGACAATTCTCAACTGAAAAGTCAGATACAAAATGAAAAAACTGCAAAATATATGAAGAGGGGTCAAAGTGACCAGCATCTGAAGCTGTCACACATAGTATATTGTCATTATTTACAAAAGATAAAGGGGGAAAAAATGTAATATTATTTTTGTAAGAAAATGTAAGTGAATTGTGTGATCTCATAAGTCATTATTAACTTAAATAATCGTCTTTGTCATGAATTTTTTTACCCTCTGACACTGTGATGATTCTAGGACGCTCTTCTTTACAGAATTGCTTCAGCTGATTGAAATTTACTAGATTTTAATCATTCTTAAGCCTGTTTATCTTCACTGGTTCTTCGTACTACTGTGATTCTTTGCATTTTTTTTCTATTGTGCTGTGGATTTGCTTTGGTGTTTGGGATTATTGTCTCATTTTGTGACCGGATTTCCAGCAAACCTAGGCTGTAAGGCAGATGGCCTCACAGTTTAATCTAACCTACAATATAAAAAAAATAGAAAACCACGGTGTTCCTTACAAATAAGCCGTCATTGTGTTTTGTTTTTTCTTTTCATTCTCTAACATAAAGTTTAACAGTCAATGTTGTACTAGCTAAGGCCTGGTTTCAGCTTTAGCTCAAAACCGTATGCAGTTCCTTTACTGTTGGACTTCAACGTGTGCTTGGTAGAATGTGTATTAAAAGAAAAATTTGTAACTTTATTGAAGGTTTTCCATACTACAAATAATTTTTTGTGTAGGTGAGGAAATTATTAAAAGATTCCAAATTGTTGTTATGTAGTCAAATAATTTTCTCTAAATTATTGAACAGCAACTACGTTTTTTAGAGGATTTGATTAGCACTGATCAGATTTTTGTGGCCATTTTCTACTGAATGGAGAATGGCGATGCTGAATGGAGAATGGCGAACTATGAAAGATCATTGAAAATATTTCGCCATTCGTTCCTACGTCCACTTTGTGTGACTGGGTTTTTAAACTCAAAGCAAAAATGATTAATCAGTTCTCATTTAAAATGTTTTCAGCAACAAATCTTGGTGCGTTGTGAGAAGCATGCCATAATTTCTAAATTCAGCATATTCCGTGGCAGATGTTGAAAGCTCAAAAAGATAAAAACATTCAATGTCAGTCAGCATTTTATGTACTTATTCAAAGTATTGCTCTCGCTTGCTCTCTCACAGCCTGAATGAACTGCAGACATGGCTCGAAATGTTGCAGCAAGTAGTTTCTTTTTAAATACCTACTACATCCTTGAGCTTCTTCTGACTTAACATCTCACAGTTTTTTAAAAATAGATCCAGTTAAGCCCAAAACTATTTATAACCTCCAGATTTAGATTTAAAGTAATCTTTTAATTTTACCTACTACATGTCTTTGCTGACTGGAGGAATTCTATAATGGATCGGCCAGAGTTCACAAAATCCATGGAACATGTCACAAGAGACAGATCATCAAAATATAAAAAAATGCATAATTAAAAAAAAATATGATTCTTGAGAATAGGGACAAAACAGGTCCTATGGATAAAGCATGAAATTTGAATAAAATATACACAAAATATATTTTTTTCAAATATCTAACTAAACTAACCTGGGTCATGTGAGCACAACAATGTATATTTTTCTTTTTTTTGCTGAATATTTTTTTATTTTAAACATTGTAGTCGGTGGATGATGCCTGTAAAAGCCCTTGTCCAGGAGCAGAACTCAATACATTCTTATAGTTTAAAACAATTAAAGAAATACTAAAATTATATATTATGACAATTAAGTATAAGTAGTCATATAAATAATTATAAAAGTATCGATAAATTGAATTAAAAATAATTTTTAGATATTTTCCAACTCCGTTGAAATTTGTCCTTAGTTTTTGTCAACACCGTCAGAAATGAAAAGAATGTAAAAAAAATCAGGCATTATTGGGGGGCACCAGAACTTCTGAGGACCCCATGACGTTGTCTTTTCTCTTCCTTTGCTAGGAGGGCTAGTTAGCTCCGGTTAGCTTAAGTTATTCTTTAGTTTTTTCTTCTGTTTTATTCCTAAGTTGTTTGTCACAACCATGATGTGTCAACTCCATAACTGACAATTTACAAAACTTTGATGAAATTTTGCGAAATAAAAGCTTAATTTTGGTATAATGTAAAGATTTCATGGACCTGACGAGCTACAATATGGCCTTCAGAATAACATCATATAAATTGAGGTAGTTTGGCATTTCGTCAACTCCGTCAGATGTCAACTCCGTCAGAGTTTTTCTGACTCTTTCAGTGAAATTGTTGTCAAATCTCACTTAATTGTGCAACTAATTCATTTTAATGTATTTTACATGAATTGCATTACTTCACATGTACCAAGTTTTTCATTTTACTCACTAGTTTGTCACCACCTTCAGTTCTGTGTCAACTCCGTCATGCACTGTCAACTCCATCAGATGGACTTTTTCTTGTTTTTTGTTTTAAATAATATTTATTTTATTTCTTGAGAAGCATTTGTCTGTAAATTGAGTAAAAATATCACTAATGGGGTATTTTAAAAATCATTTTAGATTTATTTTTGTCAGATGGTGATGACAAAGTTTTGGGTCAGGTCGATTAAAAATGTAATTTTTAAAAAAAATTCGCAACTGGGAGCCTGTACCTTAGCATCTTCATATTTTCTAAACATTATTTGTCATATTTGCATACATAAGGTTGAGAAATAATGAAAAAAAATATGGGAAAATTAAAACCCATTTTGTCCCTATTCTCAAGAATCACTGATATATATATATGTATGTAACTCATTACCTGAAATTAAATTAGACTAAACCATTGCTGTTTTGTGTCAATTACGACAACCAAAATTATTGCTATTTGCCAAATAGCTAATTTTATTTTATCTTTTTTTACTTTGTTCTGTTTAAAAGTTTACATGCATTTCCTTACTATTTGACAATACATTTGATTGTAATTCCTTTTAAAAGAACATAAATTAGTGTTGGCACTTCCTGACAGAACGCGTGTAACCGAGTCAGGCTTGCAGGGTATCTTGCTTCAACACACCTGTGCACATCTGCCAACACAATCTTCTATGGGAATGAGATCAGGGTTGAGTGATGGCTCTAATGTCCTTAAGCCAATTTGTAACTAATTTGGTGGTATGCTTTGAATCATTGCCCATTTGGAAGACCGAAATGTGCCCCAGCTTTAACATCCTGACTGATGTTTGGAGGTGTTGCTTCAGTATTTCTCCTCCTGATGCTATTAGTTGAAGTGCACTAGTCTAGCTCAAAACTCCCTCAAAGTGTGGATTATGCTTTTACCTGCTTCAGATAGCATCTTCACAAGATGTTTTCCAAATTTTGCACAAAAACATGCTCTTCCTGTTCCAGAGAAAGTTTTACCAAAGAATGAACCAGACCAGTGGAGGCACACGATTCTGCTTCTGAGATCTTGGCTGATATCTTGAGATTTTTCCCAAAATGTCACACAGAGTCACAGAGTCGTTGCCGTATATACATCCATAGGTTTGCACTTTTTAATCTTAAAAAGTCATGACATGATCATCCTTTCAGCTGACCATTTTGTTTAGAAGTATCACAATCTCTCTCATCTTTTGAGCATTTAGCAAGTAGGTATAATTTTGATAATTCTAACTATAATTTCTAGCATCATGAAAAATAAAACATTTAATCTGATTTAATGTCAGACAATGAGTCAAAAAAAGTTGCGCCTTTTTATACGACAGTTGTAAAAAAGAAAAAAAAAAAAGCCTTTCCTTCAGGCGCAGTAATCCACTCTAATCCACTTTGGATGTAAAGTATCAGTGGGCCCTTTATTAAAATGCTTGTGGTAAACTTAAGGTAAACTTAATAAGTTTTTAAAATAATAAAATCTGTTGTGAATTTCCACAACACATTTAATGAAATAGAGAGGAAGTAGAATACAATATGCCATCTAAGTCTTATTTATTTCTATGTATTTTGCGTGACTTGCTAAATGACTTTCCTACTATTTGATTACCTTAGCATGTCACATTTAATGATGTCTGTTTTTTTTTTTTTTTAAAGTGAGCATATTTGGTGATCAAAATTATAAATAACAAAAAAAGACCCATTCTGCCCCACGTTTTGAATTGCTTTCATTCGTCCATCTTATGAATTGTGTGGATCAGAGTTTTATGAAGAGGAGTCTCTTCTGTCTGACACTGCACTGGGTTCCAGCCACCACTGAAACATTTGTTGAAGGACCCCTTTTTTAAGTCGGTCATCTAATCTTGTTAACGTGGACTAAGCCTTCTCCTGAGTGGATTTGACCATACAGAATTACCGTGTCACAACCAATCTAATGACCATTTGGAAGAAACAAGCAATCTGTAATCATATCAAAATTGTCAAAAGTGTAATCCAGTTAAAAGGTTTCTTTTTAGATATTGAGAAAAAAATAATAAAGATAAATATTTTGAGGGAATAAAAGGCACAATAATGAAATTAAATTGAGTTACATTTATCTAAAATCTACAAGTAAACTTTACCGAAAATAAGCCAATATGTCAATAAGTGTCAGCAGTATGCTGGAGTAAAAAAAGACAAAATCACATTCACAACTGAACGTACTTCAGTTCATCGGCCCTAGGGGGTTTCCTGCCCTCTGCTTTCTATGTGTGTGTGTGTGTGTGTATGTGTGTGTGTGTGTGTATGTTGTAGGTCTGTGGACAGAGATCCAGGTTGTAAGTAGGCAGCTGACTCACCCAGAGGCTATTTGGTGATGGTGTGTGGCTTGTTGTCTGTCCTCAGGGGAGCTCTCTACTCTACTTACGAGAGGGGGGTGGAGGGGTGTCTAGTCTGGACTGACTGTGACTTTCATATGCCTTCAGACAGCATTTCTAGTTTGTAATGCCACTGTGCACAAGTTAAATGGGAGTAGAGTGAATGTGTTAGGGCAGGTATGGTGTGATGAATACATGCCATTGACAGGTATCAAGGTGGACCAAGGTTTTAGGCGGTTAGCTTCCAAATGGCTAACAGTTTGAGTCATGCCATTACCACAGTTTAAGTTCTTTCATTGAACTGCCAGAGTTTTAAAGTAATGCAGCACATTCTGATGGTCTAGTGGTGAAATAACAAGATTTCTTACTTTTGAACATAAGCTTTGAAATTTAGCTTCAAGCTACTCTATTACCTACACAGCGTAATTTATCCATATAAAAAAGCTAGCAGTTCCTGTGTTTTGCTGTGTATGTTTTAGATTCTCCTTTGCTCAGCACTTGTGCTTAATTCAAGAAGAAACACATTTTTAATAAGTCACCTTACATGTTCCCTTTCAAAATACTTAGGTCGATCCTCCTCAACTTCACCCAAAAATTATTTCATTAAACTTTGTTTAGAACAAACAAAACTGAGATCAACTCATCTGTTTGTCAGCTGACAGCGTCTCCAGCTAAGACAGGCTGAGCTAACTTCTCTCCTATCACTCAGTTACTGAGATCTATCCAAATGGTCTGCCGCAGCATCCTCTGTCACTTTGCTTCTCCCATAACGACTCTGAAACGAATGAGCACCGGCTGGCTGCTTTGTGTTTTGTTTTCACTGTCTGTGCAAGCTCCCTGTTTAAACAACACAGAAATTGGTCTACTCACCGGCCTGGTGCTGTCTGCCGTTTGCTCAGTGCCTATTTCTCCAGAGTCTCTCTGAGCCTGAATTCAAATTAAGTCATCTGTTCACTTTTTTCCTGGTCTAATTTGCCATCATCTTGGATGTTCCTGACCTCTTTCAAGTAGCTGTAATATTGTAATCATTAGCTCTTAGGCATCAATGACACATTAATGTGCTCAGTGTCACACTGTGTTTTTCCTTTTTTGCTGTAATCATGGCAAATAGTACTATTGTAACTTCTTAGTGGAACTGAAATAAGGATTTAACGGTGTAGGTGGGTAGGCTTGTATTTGCCCTCCGGTGCTGTGTGGTGGGTTTGATATGCCCAGATGTTAGCAGAGAAAAGAAAGAAATGCTAATTACTACTCAGATCTTCAGGCATTGCACATAGAAACTCACAATCCTCCTCCTAGATTCATCTCCCAGCTTGAAGACTGCTTGTCTTTTCTAATCTGTCTTCATCAGTTTTTCTTTCCTATCTTCTGATTTAGCTTAACATGTCTAGTGCATGGCAACAGAGGTATTGTTACTATTTTACCATTGAATTAATTAATCTTATTAAATGTGTAGTTCAGACAATTTCTAAACTGTCTAAACTCAAAAAAACAAATATAAGCTTACAATTTTTATCACAATCAACAAAATAACTCCAAAAAAGTTTGAGACACATGTATAATAAATAAAATGAAGCCAATTAATTGTGTCTTTAAAAATAAAAAAGCCAGAATATTCAGCATGTTGTGTGTCATGTATGATGAGATTGAACAGGAAGTGATGAAAAAGGCCTTATTTAAGTCACAAGAAAACTGCACAGGGACATAAAAAAATCTATTGTGCTATTTATGTAAAATATGATAATGAAAACTGTAACATTTCTATGTGATAGAATACATTTTACCAGCATGAAGTCTGCCCATTAACACACAGGTACAGTCTTAATCAGTCATGTACGGGTCCAGATTCCTGTCAAAACATTTGCCCAATTTAGTCAGAAAATAATGTTAGACAGGTAATGTGTCAAGCTCTGTAGAGTGGGTGGGCAGCTTGATAAACCTCTGGTGACGTTGTCTTCTCTTTTGTGAGCTCATTAGTTGCAGCTATCACTCATGCATCCCTGCAGATCCTTGAAATCCTCTGTGTGTCTTCATCAGACTTAAATTATTCCCAAACTTTAGACACTAAAGTGTTTTCCTTAAAACAGCTGATGCTGTACAGTTTTCAAACTCAAAGACTTATAAAAATTACAAGTCAATAAAAGTATTGATATTGATTGATTATTGTACACAGTATAATCAGCTATGAGGATCAATTGCAGCAGCCCTACTTACTTATGGTCATATATGAAAAACCATAGCTGCCCTTCCAGGTTTTGAGTAAATAATCTGATCTGTTTCTGTGTCAATGATGCACTACAGCGCGCAGTCCTAACAGCTATAAGAGCACCAGTAAGCTGTTGTATTGAGACACGATGCAGAGTCCAGTCCTCTTGGGACTCCATGCTCTTTGTTCCAATTTCCTCTACAGCAATCCAGGGCAGAGTTAAGGCGCTGTACTTTTCTGATTTACCTAAGCACATGCGGTCACAGCTGAGAGGCTGCAGAGCGGGTGGAGGAGACTGTCTGCGGTGCAGGTGATTTGTCATCAGATGAGGTTCATTAAGGCTGGCAGTGTGTTGTTGGGCCAACCACTGATGTGGAAAAGGGTCATGAATCAGCCACAGTCCAAGGATGATTTTGGTAATATTGGTGATATTGCTTATTGATCCCATAGAAGGGTTATAGATGTTATTATTAAATTCACAGCAGTTCTAAATAAATACTGATTTCTCTTTCAATCAGCGAGTGAAAGTTGAAAAACGAGATTTGATGCACTTAATGGGTCCACTTTCTAGTGTAAAATTAAAATTATGAAAATAATCTTAAAGGGGGTAAGTTATGAAAAATCGACCTTTTTGAGCTTTACATCATGTTATGATATTATTCCCTAATCAAAAATATACATAGAGTATTTATTTGATTCTTTCATGCATGTTTGAGGAATTCTTTAATCTCTCACAGAAGCACTATAGGGTGTCTAAACAGCGTTGATTGCTCATACAAAGCGTTGCCTCTTTACCCAAAGCTCCTCCTTGGAGCTGCAGTCTTCAGCCGAGCTCCTGCCTCACAGAGCACCCTCTCCCCTTACTCTTCTGCAAAGCTCCACCAGACTAGCGACAGCAGCAATTAGCAAACACCTGGTGGAACTGCGTGTCTGCTGGACTTATCATACAAACTACTTCTCACTCCAGCATTTCTAGGCCTGGTTGTAAATTCCACAATGGAGCAATGTTACTATGATGTCGCACTGAGGCAGAGTGTTGAAAAGAGCAGGAGCTTCTTAAAGAGACAGGCCCAATTTTGAGGCGTGAAATTGCAAAGTCAAATTTCTTTTAAGTTATGTTTGATACAGAATTTTCATAACTGAAGATAACATACTTGATTTTGCTCGAAAATACATAATACCGCCCCCTTAACATAAGAAATAATTTAGTGTGATGCTGTACGAGTTATGAAAGCCCACTCCTTAAAGTCCAGCTTATCCAAAATGTAAGCTGGTTGACCTAATTTCTGCCATTGCCGTCATACTCTGATATGGACAAAATGAGATTAGACTGAACTCATTCAATTACATTTATATGTGTCAATATCTGGAAACAGTGTTTAATATGTAGCCTAAATCTTAAAAATATTCAGCATTTTTATAACAAAAAATGTGTTCAAGGATCAGATTTTGTTCAAAGAGCCATAATGTAATATGATGCAGATATTGGGGGAGGCAGCAAGGCAAATAAGGCCAGGGCCATGAATTAATGTTTGCAGGCAGGTTGTTTCAGAACGTCAAGTTTCCTTCCATAGCCCATTGACATGTGTGTTCTGTGAGTCGGTGACTCCAAATTGCCTAAAAGTGTGAAAGTAGGTGTGAATGTGTTTGTCCGTCTGTACGTATCAGCTCTGTGACAGACTGGCAACATGTCCACACTGCAGCTCACCTCTCACCTGGTGTGTTCTGGGATATATTCCAGGCACACATGATCTTTAACAGCACAGTTAAGGAAACATGCCATTTTAATTTATAAAAGAATAAGAAATATGTGCACAAAATTACAAAAAATTATTACATTTAGGTTTGAAGAAATTATTATTACACCTATTTTTTGTGGGATTTGAGATGAAATCATAGAGTAAATATACAGTAGTTTGTGGTATTTACTCAAAAAGTTTAAAACAAAAATGTATAACACCTAGTTATTTTAAATTAAAACAAAAATTAACATTTTTAATAATGAACAAAGTAAGCTATATATTGGGCTGCTTGGTGACACAATAGCATTCGAATCCCAGCCTGGAGTTTTTGTTTACATGTTCTCCTTGTTTCTGTGTGGCTTCTCTCTGGGTACTCCAGTTGTTAAATTAACTGGCCGATCTAAATTGACCTCCGGTCTGAGTGTGTTGCTTGTCCTGTGTATCTCTGACAGCTGATTAATTAACTGGATAGTTGTGGCAGAGAAACACAGCAGATTAGTTGCTCCTCTGCTCTTCTGTTTTCTGGAGCGCCCCTTGTGCCACATGCAGACCATACTGACAGGGTCTGCCTCATCATTTTTACTGGCAGGTCCGGTTTACAAGACCAAAAATGAAAGGCATACATTTTTTCATTGGCTTCACATGATGAAAGTCTGAGCTTTTTGCTGGAAAATGGCTTGTCTTTGTAAGGAAAGGAAAACTATAGTATACTCATCTCTCATCCAACTGACCAGCAGTGTAGAGCAATGTGTAGCAATGGGGGAGTGCAGTGCTATTCTTCAAAAAGGCTGAAGAAACCTATTCCAGCGATGCATCTTCCCAAATGCAATAAACAGAACATTAACCTGTAAGAATGATGAAAGAGTTTAGCGGTTTAAGAAAACCTTCTAAAATCTATGCATGCCTTTGTCCAGGTAACCTACACAAGCTTGAGATGTATTATTTCATAGTGTTTGCATATATTCAGTCACAGTCATTCCTTGCACATTTAACTTAACTGCTAATCAAATAAATAAGAAAGAAAATATGTTCACTCAGTTTGGACAAATATGTTGGAGTGTTGCCACAGACTTAATGGTTTAATGATTTCTCATTTATTTGTACTGCTCTGTCTTTTTGGATCATTGTTTACTTGTACATGGGAATGCACAAAACACCAATACTTCTGAGTTTGTTGATAAAATGTGTTTGACTTGAACTTGAACAATGACTAACCTTCTCTTTTTCTTCCTATCAATGATTTTGAGGCATGCTTCTTTATGATTTGCCTTTAATAATCTTCTCTTCTTTACATGTCCTTTAACTCTGCTTTATGTCCTTCTCTATCCCTTGACCTTCCCATGCCTTTTTACTCGTCCAGCAAGATCTCGAGAAACTCATCCATGCATTTATCTTTAGTCGCATTGATTACTGCAACAATGTCTTCAAAGATCTGTCTAAGAAGTCAATCAGGCAGTTGCATCTGATCCAGAACGCTACTGCTCGTGTTCTTACTAAAACTATGAAACTAGAGCACATCACCCGGTTATAAAGTTCTTACATAGGCTCCCTGTAGCTCAGAGAATAGATAAAATACTTTTGTTTATAAATCACTGAATGACTTAGCACTAAAACACATTAAAGACCCGTTGTTTTATCAGCCTTCCAGACCACTCAACTCTTCTCCTTCAAATTTATTCTGCATTCCCAGAATCAGAACCAGTAACTGGTTACTATATTGTGTTTTTTATCATGTAAAACACTTAGAACTGCCTTGTTGCTGAAATGTGCTATACTAATAATCTTGACTTGACTTGACTGGGCTAACCCTCTTCTCCCCTTTCTTTTCCTGCCATCTCGAAACGCCCCTCCTCTCCAGCTGGGTTTGTGAAGTCGCCACTGTCTGAGACTAAGCTTACCGGGGACACCTTTGAGCTGTACTGCGAGGTGGTCGGTAACCCCACTCCAGAGATCCAGTGGTGGTACGCCGAAGTCAACCGGGCCGACTCCTTCAAGCAGCTTTGGGACGGAGCCCGGAAGCGCCGGGTGTCCATCAACACGGCCTACGGCGCCAATGGGGTCAGTGTGCTCGGCATCACGCGCCTCACACTGGAGGACTCGGGGACCTATGAGTGCAGGGCAAGCAACGACCCCAGGCGCAATGATCTCCGACAAAACCCGGCTATCACCTGGATCCGCGCCCAGGCCACCATATCAGTGCTACAGAGTGAGTGATCTATGTGCTGTAGTGCCTAGATAATGAACAAACCCTGTCAAACCCTTTCCAATCTCAAAGAGGCAAGAGGCCAGCCACAGTACTGAAGAAATTACTGTTCTTCAGTAATTTTCTAAATTCTTCATGCCAGTGGTTGAATTTTATATCTTAGTTTCTGGATACAGTTTGGTTATACCTTAATGTTTTCTTAGTGAGTTCCCAAAATTCCCCTGAGAATTTAGATGACCACAAACCCAAGAGCTACAACTAGTCTTTATCTAGCCTTGTTCTGTCTTCTCTTCCACCAGATCTTTATTTCTCTTTTGCCATGTGTCCTTTTCCAACATTCCTCTTATATTGTTTTTTTTTCTGTATTCCGATTTCATCCTGTTTTCTATTCCTAGATTCATTTGTGATCTTGCTTTCCCATCATGTCGTGCCTCTTTTGTTGGGTTGATTGTTTTATTTACTTCAAAGCATTGCCTGCCAGCTAAATGCAGTGGAAACCTAGTGGTGCTTTGAAGTAATAGTGCTTTTGATTTAGCTTTTTCACTCCGGGCATGGTGTAAATGGGACTATAAGAAGACACAAGGAGGGGATCCATTCGGGTGTGAAACAGTGATTCCTGCTGTCAACTTCTTCCTGATAAAAGGAAACATTTACTGCTTTCAAATTTATGTGTGGTAATCCAATAACGGTACGACCACAAGGGCCCCTGGAGTGTCTCATTTCTTGTTGAAGATGAAATTTTTGCTTCAACACAACAGTCTCTTTGGATCTGTCAGTGCAGTTTGTTACCTTGTGCCTTCTCACCCATTAAGTGTGTGACTGTGAATCAGTAATGACATTATATCCCCTAACCTCCAGCTCTACACACACACGTATTCAGCTGGACCCTTCTAATCTGTGTGTGCTTCAGTGCTCTGCCCACTGGAGCACAGGGAAATGTGGAATGTTGTTAGTCATAGCGAAGCTTTGAGAAGTTTAGAGGAGTCTGGTCTGTGCTGACTTTTGGCTAAAATGTCATATTTTTTGTGAGTTCTGTGTTATTTAATGTTTGGCTAATGCAACTGCATTTGTCTCATTTACATGTTACATAATTCATCTCTATTCTGAATTTACTCCCTCACACAATACAATTTGTCATTACTGAGAAACAAATGTTTGAATATACACATGAAAGGCAAATTATTCCATGTTACAAGCTATACATAATAGTTATTTGGATGTATAGTTTGCAGTTTTGAAGACTTGAAGTCAGTTTGTCTCTTTTTGCATCTGTAATTTTGTCACATAAGATTTTGAATGTGAATCGCTCTATTCCAGAAATCATCATATCGATAGATTAACCCTACAAAGGTTTGTAATAGAAATGTGAAATTTTGCAGTTTCACATAAGCGTAATTCCTATTTTATGCATGATTCTATATGAAATAAACCTGCATAAATATGTTTTTGTTTGATCTTTGAGTTTTGGTACCCAAAGTTTTTACAGTCAAAGAATATGGCATGAGATGAAATATTTAAAAAAATTACTTTATGAAACATAAGCCTACAGCAACTATGTATTACAGCTAATTGTCATTGTAACATGAGTATTAATTACACAAAATAATTGAACACAAATTAAAAGGGATTCTTTGGTCCTCATTTGGTTCTCAACAAAAACGCTGATAAAAGTTTGTCTTAAAATATTTCTTAATTACATTCAAGACAAGATAACTGCCATTTACGTATAATTTTCACTCTAATCACAAATAACTTAACATTTACATTAGATATCCACTTAAGGTACACCTTCACCTTAATAAATCTGGGCTGGATTCCTATTTGCCTTCCGAAATGCCTTGATTTTTCTTAGCATAAATTCATCTAAGTGTTAGAAACATTCTTCAGAGATTTTGGTTTATATTGACATTATAGCAACACACAGATCCAATCATCTTATGAATTTCCTGTTCAATAAAATTCCAATTGAGCTTAGCTGGTGTTGGATCTGCTGAATCTGGAGGCCATTTGTGACATGGTGCACAATCCTGCTGGAAGTAGCTGTCAGAAGACAGGTATGCTCTGATGATAAAGGCAAAGTCAGCAATAACATGCAGGTTGGTTGTGATTTTTAAACAACTCACAACTGGAGCTAACTGGCTTAAAGTGTCAAGAAAATATCTTCAACACAACCACCAAACTGGACTGTTGATACAAAACAGGATGGATCATCAAACCAAAACTAATCTGACCTTGACATCTAAAAGTCACAATTGAAGAGTTGGTTGTAACGAGTGGCTCTTGGAGCTTTTGAGGTCTTTCTATCATTTGGAACCAGTTCACCCCTTTGCACCAACAAGGCATTTCATTTACACAACTACCACTTTAGATATTTTCAAATTGTTCACCAAAACTTGACCTGCAGCAATCTTCCCCACCTCTAAATGCAGTGAGCTGCTGCCATGTGATTGGCAGTTCTGCAGTTTGTGTTAACAAGCAAGTGAAGAGGGGTATCCAATAAAGTGGCTGCTGAGTATATTTGACAATCACTGGAAACATCTTTTTGAGTGCAGGAATTCACCACAAACGCAAGAGAAAATCATCTTGATCTCTACTTTTGCAGAGCCACATGCTTTAACTACATCCAGATGTGGTCACATATGAGAACGTTACCCCACTTATAGCAGCAACAGCGTGTCCTACAAACAACCTTCCATTAAAATTGCCAGTGGACCACTCTGCCACGTTGCTAAATGTTAATTTATGTACCTCACGTTGTGTGTGTACGCATGTCTCAAAGATACTATTAATAGCACATGTGGCTCTCCTTTGTAAGAGAGAGTGAAGGGGGAGGGAAGACGCATCCCCTCAGCTATTTAGCATCCGAATGTACAGGAAGAGGGTGAAGCGAATGCTAAAAGAAGTCATTTGTCAGTCTCGCTAGTTCCTCCTGTAGCCTCCCATTTGTTCTCTTTTGCTTTGCTCGTGGCTCTGCAGCAGCAGCCAGTAGTGGGATTATGATGCTTCTCCTCTCTGCTCCTCCCCTCGGGAGCTCCGTTGTTGCTATGGTTGGCCCGCCCTGAAGAAGGGGGAGGGGCAGTGCGGAGGAGGCCTCCTGCTCACAACTCAAGGCAGAGCAAAGGGCACCTTGCTCTCAGATGACACCCTTTACTGTGATAAACCCTGGTATTGTTTCATAACCAGCCTGGAAAGCAGTGTAGATGTCACTATGCTTGTTAATGTGGATCCCAAATAAAATGAATCAATAACCAAGGAGCCACATATATGCATCTAAACTTGTGTTTAAAAAATGTACTCTATGTAAGAATGTTGCTCAGATTACCCTGATTATCTTTTCTAACATATTTTTAGAAATGCAGCTTAATCATCAGACAACATCTTCAGCTTCTGTGGCTAAAAAGCAAGTGCTTTGGTTGGTATCAGGAAAGAAGCATTTAATATAGCGGTTACAAATGAAACTAAATGAGTAAACAAGTATCTTATTACAGAGTTGCAATTGATTTTTATCATGAATCTAGGCATGAGCCTGATAATAAAATTATGTGGCATGATTGCCTTGATAGTGTGATCTTTACACACACACAAAAAGTATTTGATCTAACTGCTTTGATTTAAAACAGAAAATCAATAATTACTACTACTTTAACATACAGAGATAGTCAGACATTTCTTTTTAGCTTGCCAGTTGTACTTTTAAAAGAACTCAATTTAAAAGTTATTATTGGCAATGTTTTAGTTTTCACACAAAGACTGTTGGTATTTTTTACAACCTAAAATGTTTCAAAGTGTCCAAATGTGTATTTCTTATAAAAAAAAAAGGGTACAGTAGCCTCCTTTTAGACAGGTGGCCAGACGTGTGTTGCAAAAGCATGGCAGAGGGAGCAGTACTGCACTAGAAAATACTGGTGACTCCAGCTCTTTCAGACTGTCAGATTTTCAAATATAGGAAAGATGGCCCCACTTTTTTTATTTCATTCTCTGCCACTACAACAATCACATCTTAAACGTACTCTGACGATTTTAAAATCTGATTTATTAAAGAATGTCTTAAACAACCCATCCATTAATTTTTCTATTAGAGCAAACATCCCTTTTAATCTGTCAAATACCACTTTAGGTTTTTAAAAGTAAATTTGAATCTAAAGAAGTCATGCACTTAACTATGCCTTTTGTTTATTTGCTGTGTGGACTTCACTTCTTAGTCTCCCTCCTACACAGATCATTTAAAAACAGCACACAGCCTACAGCTAACACACCACAGCATGTGAGAAAGCATTAAATATCTCCGAGCTCTAGTTCTGGGATAAGATTTGACTGTGTCTGTCTTCCAGAACCAAAGATCAATGCCTCTGATCAGATCGTCCTGCCCCTGGACGGACCTGTCAAACCGGTTACCCTACATTGCAACCTGACTGCTGCCCATACGCCCCACAAGGACAGTTTCTGGATGAAGAATGGACGCGAGATTCCAAACACACGGGGAGAAGAGAGAACCAGATCGTTCAGGTGACAAAATCCTTTGAATACACATTCCACTGCTCATCCTAAACACCCATTTAATGCAGCACTTTTAGATAAAATAAAGCCATTGTGCGAGCAATAAAGGAGCTGAGGTAATCTCTGTCTCAGCGGGGTGTGAAGACATTCTTGGAGATCAAGACCTTGCATAGACTGAGGCATTACAGTATACTGATTAGTTCTCAGCTGGAGGTGACAGAGGTGCACACAGCTACATGCATGCTAACTCAGGTTTGTTTTTCTGCTTGGTTGACTGATGGTGAGGGATTTTTAAAAAGTGGAGCACAGACCACAGAGCAGCAGATTTCCCCCACTCTAAAAATAAGCAGACAGTGCACTAAAGGCTATGACAATAAAACTCACCATAAGCTTGTCTGTGCGATCACTTATGTTCAGGAAGCTACAGATCATAACTTTCTAAATGTTAGGTTTCTCTTATCTAAGATAGCTTAGTAACTCAGTTCAAAAAGTTACCTCATATAACAGAAGCAGTTTAAAAAAAAAACAAAAAAAAAAAAACAAGTATTTATTGTTATTGTCTGCTGGGCATGTGTAAAGTCAGTAGTTTTTCCCAAGACTGTAGCAAAACTTAATTGAAAGAAAAATTATAATCTGTACTTGTGTAATACTCTGATTTTCTGAGAAGTTGAATTTGGGGTTTATTAGCTGTAAGACATAATCAAAAATAACTGAAACAAACACTTAAAATACTGTATATCAATCTAAAAGCAAAGAATCAGTATATTTATTTTGAACTTATGTATGTTACTTTTATTAAACTATCTAAGTCTCACTGAGATTAAAAATCTCTTTTACAAGACATTCTAATTTTCAATTCAATAGGTGAAGAAAACTTTCCAGTAATATCTACATATCTCTTTTTCATTGTGCAAACTAATCTTATAGAGTTTGTTTTGTGGCAACACAAAATTGTGTTATTTATATGCACAAGTGTAACACAAAATACAAATTTAGTCATTCAGTCTTGTTAAAATCAGTAAATAGAAATTCAAAAACAGAAGTAGTTTTCATTTAATTTTAAATTATCACAAATTATGTCATTTGCAAATTAAGAGTTTGCAAATGACATATTGTATTTAATACCCACATCTCACTCCATCCATCCATCCATCCATCCATCCATCCATCCATCCATCCATCCATCCATCCATCCATCCATCCATCCAATAAAACTAAGCCTCCACTCTGTCATTTGCCTGAATAAATAGTTCCTGCTGTCACACAGTATAATCATTTAGCAGAGAGCCACTGTCAGCCCCCATAGACATACCACATACTCTGTCTAGCCACAAGATAAGACCAATTGGTCACTTCCTTGTCACACTACATCAGTGAAACTCTGAACATTACAGCTAAAATGCCTGTAGCACACTTTCCTGCAGAATACAGGGCTGCAGTTTTGTAATATCTGAATAAAAGGCCATGATTTTTTTTTTCACGGCCTTGTGAGTTCCTTAGGCGTTCACTGATTTAGTCAAAGCTCATTATGATTTGTAAATTCAAAGCTAGATGCCTTAATTTACTGGACTTTTTGCACTACAAAAAGTCCAGTAAATAAAAAAACAAACAAATGGTAAAAACAGTAAATAAAAAAAATGTATTTTCATTTGGTGGAAAAAAATTATTTGTTGGTGTTTTTTTGTTTTATTTCTTGTAGAATCTCTAAACCTCGAGCAGACGATTCGGGGGAATACATGTGCGTTTACACATTTGATAAAGCGCCAAATGCAAACGCAACAATTGAAGTGAAAGGTAAGTTTTCTCTGGAACAAGATAGCCAAAGTAAACATTTTATGGTTCAAACAAATGTCTAGTAATTACAGAAACATATGCATAATATGCAGCTTGTAGAGAGATTAAGGATGTTGAAGGAAAACTGTTCACCAAAAGCTGTGTCAAGAGAGTCATTGTTGTCAAAAATGCTTGAATCCGGGCAGTGCAGTGGTGACGACAGGGAGAATACCTGAGGCTGTTGTCACTCTTGGCTTTACTGAGACTACAATCTAGTGAAATGGACAGGGAGTGCACACACTCTCCAAAATATGCAAAGAACAAGGGTTACAAGGAGACTTTCATAAGAACTGTGACCTATAAAAATGAAGTGTTATGGTTAAAGAGGACAGGAAATACAAATTGTTGTCGCCTTATACAATAACTTGCCCCATCTGGCCATTTGGATACTTCTGCATTCTGTATTTTAATAACCTGCGCTAGTTCAGCACATAACTTGCAATAAGGTGGTGCATAAAAGAAGGTTTATTAAATATTCCAAGACAAGCTGAAGATGAAGGAATATTACATTAGTTTCTTAGTGAAAAAAAGAAAGTCAAGTAGGGTTTTATCAGTTCTCTCAATTATAGCAGGACGACTGTGAACTGTGAACGCGGTGTCATAGCTTCTCTTATGCAGAAATAACATCATTCATAGGTTATTGGGTGTACTTTGTGTGTAAGATTCTAAAAGATGAGTTCCTGTGAGAAATTGGGAGTGGAGTAAAGCAAATCATCTCCACCTATAAAATCTGCAGCAGGCAATTCACAAGATACGACTGAAAGAATCCTGTTACATTTTGTTACACCTTGCCATAAATACTGTTAAGGCTTGTAAAAAAAAAAAAAAAAGATCAGAACAGTGCCTTGCAAAATACTCAAAGCTCTTAAACTTAGTCATATTTTTTCTCAAAAAGCAAACACAAATGTTGATGTAATTTTATTGGGGTTGTATGTGAGAAACCAACACCACTATTTGAACAACCAAGACAGAAACCACAAGAGTTAGCCTCTTTTAGAGATTTACTTGCATACCAGCAAGAAAAAAATGCAGTGATTTACACAGTTTGTAGGTCAGAGTCTCTTCTGACCTTCAAAGTGCTTACATACACTTGTGATGCCCACTGCTACATGTAAGTTGGGTATTTCTTGCAGCCCTGCAAAAAGCGCCTGGAAACACCACTTCCTCTTTTCACAGACTTTGTCTCAAAACAGAGAAACAGGAGTTTCAACTGTCTACAACCGTCAATGTGTCATGTTATTCTCAAACCAGACTGTCTGTTAAATATAAGGTCAAATGTCAACATTGAGTAAATGATTAATCAAACCAATGTAATTGATTCTTAGTAAATAGCATGAAATGATGATAATGAACAAACATTTTACCAACACATAGCAGTGCATAACTATGAAGTGGAAGAAAAATGGAACATGTTTTTTACTTTTCTTTTTTAAAATAAAAATATTTATATCCAATTTTGCAGAATCAAACTTAATTTCATTTGCAGCATTTAGTCTTTTGTGCTATGTCCCATAAAACATCTAAGCACCAAACATTTATCCATTCTTCATTGGTAACCATGGAGTAAAAAATGTTACTTAGAAATTTTATTTAGATGTGTCAAGATACAGGGGACCTAGAGCAAATACAAAACATTGAAAATCATTTATGATTATCCTTCCAATTACCACTTATGCACAATTTTGTGTTGCTTCAGCACAAAAAATCCAAATAAAATACAGACGCGTGGGGTCGTAACGGGACAAAATGTGAAAAATTCATGGGGTGTGAACAATTTTTAAAAACTCCCTTAGGCCTTTTTTAAAATGTTAAATGTCAACTTCAAATATTTAGAACTTGAATCGGAGAACTTAACCTGTTCACTCAAGTGAACAACAAGGAGTATTGCAAGTTCTTTAAAGTAATGTTTTCATTCAAGGTAGCACTGAAGCCATCAACCTGAATAAGGAGTCCTCTGTGAGGAAGGGCAGGTCAAACCCTCTTCAAGAGAAGATTGCCTGTGTAGTGCATAAGCCAATTTGCAGCAGCATGGCTGTAGTGCATACTGAGCCAGGCCCGCCTCTTTGTAGCGAAGCCTGATTGCGTAACACAGATGACAGCTGTGCGTGTTGCTTTCACTGGATTGTCAGATGACAGCACTAGTGACCATTCAAACTGTTATTTCTGCAGTGGTTTGGCCGCTGAGGCTCACTATCTGCCCCCAGTGGGAAGATTTAGTATCTGAAACTGTCAATGAAGGACTTTTTGGTGACATTGATGGAAAAAAGATAAGAGAGACTATAATAACAGCCTTTTGATGTCATAAGCGTTACAAGCGCTGGATCTAAAAAAAAAAAAAAAAAAAAAAAAAAGACATTTTTTTCTGTCCGCAAACTCTTGTAATTTTCTAGAGGTGGTTGAGATCCACTGTGACCCAGGTAAGCAAGCCCACTGTTAAGCAAGCCAGCTTTCCACAGCGCTCCTGGCAGCAGTTCACTGAGATCCCTCGCCTACAGTGTCCTTGGCACACTCATCCTTGCAGGACTCGGCTCAGAGGCAACAGATGGAGGGTTCTGTGATGTTGTAGGATTAAGGCTCAGAATACAGGCCCAGCCATCTCTGTGGCACGAGTGGACTTTATTGTCTGTGATATGAAGCTTACTATTCATACATATTTGGTCCTATTATGCATATCAAGTTTTATGTAAGGCAAAGCACCTTTCTCAGTCAGTTTTATTTCAAGAAAATAATAAAGCGTCACAACAAATCTTTCCATGAATCAAAATACCAAATGTGAGAACTGATATGATTAAGCGCTTTAAAAAATATATATATATATCATGTCTGTTCTTTCATCTTCTCAGGAAAAAAAATTTTCTGACAGTTTTGACCTTGTTCCCTTTCACTCATCCCTCTCACTTTCATCCCACTTTACCACAGTGTGGCTCACGGAAATTACTAATCAAGAATCAGGAGTGTGAAATGGAGATTTCTGCCTGTTTCAGCACCACTCAAAGGGCTGTCTGTGCTCTGTCAGTCACAGAGATGTCACAGTAAGGATAACACATAAGTAAGCTTGGCCACTCCCCTGCTCTGGGAGCACGTGTGCACCATAATTAGAGTGAACTGATGTCACTG
This sequence comes from Poecilia formosa, assembly GCF_000485575.1. NCBI lineage: Eukaryota > Metazoa > Chordata > Actinopteri > Cyprinodontiformes > Poeciliidae > Poecilia > Poecilia formosa. The sequence continues at coordinate 400,855 of NW_006800335.1, forward strand.
AAGAGCACAGAGCCCTCCTGCCCTCCACACACTGCTGAAAATTTCTCACACTCAGTTGCTGTGATGTCAAAGACTAGAGAAAAACGGCTAACTTGGTGCTAAAAGGTGTCTCACCTTGGGGACAGAGTATTTTACTAATCGGTTATCATTGCTTTTCTTTGCCTTGTGATATATTTTCATAATCAGCATTCATTACAGAGAGTTAGCTTTGATCATTATTTTGATGTTAAAATTCTCATTTTAGGACTTTACTGTCAAATTACTGTGAATGGGAACATCTGGAGGCTTTCATATTATACTGATGCAACCCTGCCCCCATCCTTGACCTCGATACGAATGGTATTGAAATGCTTTTGTCCCATGTAGCAACAGACCCTGCATTTAGCTGGAGGATGTATAGTACAGTTCATAAAATAATTTGAGTTTATAGGGAAAGTAAATATCTTTGCATGTAATTTACCAGTTTATGTCACTTGGACCCACGAAATATAACAAAATAATTAAATTCAGTGCTTATCAAAAGTATTCATACCCCTACACACACCTACAGTCTTGATTGGGATTTTGGAAGACCAATACACAACATGCTTTGTAGGTTAGAATTGAAATCACACCGTTGCTGCATTTTTTCAGATAAATCTACAAAAATCAAAAAAAAAAGTGGAACACCTATGTGTTAGAGTTTTTTTTATAACATTCTCCCTCCTGAGGTGGGCATCTATGTTCTTCTCTGGTTTAATACTCTCCTTGCGGTTGTGACACAACAATATGTGAAAATGTTCTGGGCTGTAAATACTTTTGCAAGTGTTATACATGTTTAGAAAAGAAATTCATGAAAAAATCAACACAGAGTCACTTTGCAAAGCTGCTGGAGCAGCAGTCCAAGGAGATACAGAACCTGAAAAGAACTGAATGCATCTGCTGCTCCGTCTGCCTCTGCAGTCTGAAAGCTGAGTACAGAGACGGCCATGTTGTGTTGAAACACATGATACCACATTCCCAGTCATGATGGCTCTTTTGTCGGAGCCCCCTTTCTCCACATCCTCGAGAGACACACATTCCCCAGGGAGAAAGGATGTGCTGTAAACTTCTTCCACTCTTGGTTTTGGCCTGTGACCTGTTGTCTTTTGTTGAGATTTTGAAAGCTTAATTAGTGCTCCTTCTTGTAAACAACTCACTAGCTTTCTGCTGGTGACTCACTATAACAGACGTGAAAAATTAATAGCTGCACCTGCAAACGCCGCTTAGCCTGTGCTGCATCCACATTATAGTTAATGGAAACATCTATAGAGAAAAAAGCTCAGTAGATACAGAAAAACAGTCTGGGTTAGAAGCCCTTTTGAATCATACAGACACAAATAACTCCCTTAAAACTAAAACAGATAATCATTCTCTTCATATTTATGTCCTTTGGTAGGAATGTAAATCTTTCTATGAATGGTTTTTCTTCCTCTAGATGAGTTGTTAATGATCTGTTTTGCAACCCTAGCAAAACCCTACATCACGGGGCACAAGCGAAGTGAAAATAAAAACGAGGGGGAAAATGCAATGATGTACTGCAAGTCTGTCGGCTACCCGCACCCAACTTGGACGTGGCGAAAGGTGGACGGAACATCTTACAAGGTTTATATCAAATTATAAAAAGCTAAAAATATGCGCAGATGCTGTAGCTCAAAGAATTTAACATCGTTTAACTATTATTTACTTTGAGAAATGGTCACTGTTTTTCAGGATATTGACAACTCCACAGGACGCTTCTTCATCACAAACAGAGACAACTACACAGAGATCAACATACTGAACCTAGATATAACCACGGATCCTGGAATATATGAATGCAACGCAACCAATGTTATTGGGAACACTGCGGAGACCACGATACTACGAGTGCGCAGCCATCTTGCGCCGCTTTGGCCTTTTCTGGGAGTGCTCGCAGAAATTATCATCCTCGTAGTCATCATCGTTGTGTATGAGAAACGCAAGAGGCCAGATGACATTATTGATGGTAAGAAAATCTTCAGTTGGAAAGCAACTATGAGTAATAATCTGAAGGGAGATTAAACTATAACATGTGAAAACAAACTTTATGAGAAAATTTATGCTTTTTGGCAGTAAATCTGTAGATGTTTTGTCAGCAGATTAGGAATAGCATGATGGTGAAGAAACCATCATGCTTTATGCAGCAAACTTTGAACCCCAAAGTTGATTCTGTTGTTTGAGGAGACCTGGAGAGACCAACGGGAATTAAATAACTCAGTAGTTATTTCTCCTTTTTGTTTTGGGTCACGTGTTTAGATGCATACAAATGTGACCTTTATGTATTCACACTTGGAAATTAGACAAAGCTCGGTCTGGAAAGAGTTGGCTAGTCATACAAGCTAGCAGCAGTTACGAGACGTACAGAATATTGCCAGAATATCAATTTTTTAACTTAATTGGTTACTATTCTTTTCCCCTTTCCCCTTCCTTCCATATGGAACCATATTCTAAATGGGTGGTAAGTGAGAGATCCTGCATGGCTATGAAGATCTGTTGTCAGTTTGTATGTTTTTAAACCAGCCTACAATCCATTTACAATCCTTTTTATCTTGGATGATATATTGCTTTGATTTGAAACATTTTTACTTCCATGAAAATGAACCAATGATATTCTGATCCATTTCCTTAATGTAGATGTAATATAAGATATAAATATTTTGATAATCTATGTTTTTATTCAAAAAATAGCCATGTATTTTTTATTATGCAATATGCAATTAAAATTTTAGATGAATAAAAAAAAACATATAAGGTATACAAGGTATTTCCCAGATTTTAAATGTGAAAATGCTTCTAAGTGGAATGTGTACACCAAGCCAAAGAAAAATAATAGTAATAATAATAATAGAACAGAACCTTTCAGACAAGCATACAGGACTGATATGCATTCCTATCAGAGGCTACAAGAAAATGAACAAGAAAACAGTAAAATGAAAATGCAGAATAAGTTTTTAAAGGATTTACCACTGTGACGTAAGTAAGAGTAAAGTACACTTTCATTTCTGAAATATTTCTAATGCACTCTCTATAGTTTGGACTTAGATCAGTTTTCAAGTAGTACAATGAAAAACATATCCATTCCCTAGTTTTACAGCAAATACATCTGTTACAGCAAATACATCTGTTTAGGACATAATAATATTGAACTATATTTTGGGGACTGCTGGGTTTTTTTCTTGGCAGTGTTCCCTCTATCTGTTATCAGATACCTAGGTCTCTGTTTTTCTTACTGAAGCTGCAAGCCAACCCGATCCGCAGCAAACTCACTTCGTCTTGCTGACTCAGCACAAAAACTTTTTCAAGAAGATGCAGAAAGCCACAAAAATCCATTTTTTAAACAAACTGTAGCTGCAGCCCATTGTGGAGAGTTCCTAAAACAGCTTTATCAGCATGACTTCCTCTCCTGCACCACCTCTCTCTGCCTGGTCCCTGCTCAACCAGTGGCAGGGGCCCACTCAGCCAAACACACACAGGATGATGGAAACAAGACAAAACAATGCATTGATCTCTAAATATTGTTAAAGTTTAAGTTTAGGCCACTTTTAGATTATACAGGTCTTAAATGGTGAATAGAGTTTTTTCTTATGTAAAACCAGTCTTGTGTTTATTTTTGTCTTTTATTAAAATTTATTTGAAGATACAAAACATTCACGGGTGAGAAAGAGCAAAAAGTCTGCAAGAGGAAAATATATATACTTATATGTATATGCAAGGGGTTAGCCTGCATAAGCTCTGTGCACAGTTTTTGGTCAACCAAAAAATTGAAGCGATTAAGGTAGATTATATTTGCCATGTTTATGTCATTCAAATCAGGATGAATCCCAGCTCACAGCCTTTCTCAAATCTCCTTTTAGCATCCACTGTTCCCAGAGGTTTTGGCCCCTGTCTGCGTGCGTTATAATTTCGAGTCTCTTGATGGCTTAGCTGCATTGGAACACTTTTTAACTCCACAGCCAAAGGCTTTGATGCAAAGGCTGACATCTCTGTACCTGCTGCTAAAATGACTATTTTTGCTGTGTGATGAACTTATTAAACTGCAAACGTTATATAAAGAGAGACACCAAAATGTTTTATTTGTAAAAGTGAAATCACAATTGATGTTTCACAGATCTTTTGTTAAACCACTAAAATCACACAGCAAAAAGCTGTTAGTGTGCTTGCAAAGGCATAACAGTAAATTTGTGTTGTATACATATGAAGTGTGATAAAACTGCATAAGCCGACAGATTTTTTCTCCTCTTGACAGAACCATTTTTTTTTCTTTTTTTGGTCTAACATTATAACTGCCATAATCTGCTCCATTTTAATGCCATGGAATGCTGCTAATGCTGCTTATCCCTGACTAATAACTGCATGGAAAATATCTTACTGTGACTGGTTACTTCTTGTACCTGCTGACACATTTCATTTGTTTGCAAAACACCAACAACCCTACATACCCCAAGGCTGAGGGGTGTGAAACCATTCTTTTTCTACCACCAGCAACTTTCAGCACCAGCTTTGTTTGTTTTTCTGCAACACTGTAACAATGGCACCTATGCTACTTCCCTATTACCACAAAGACTAATATTTAATGTCTGTTACACTATATTATTGCTTTATAGTATGCAAAGTAATTGCAAACTAGCAACATCTATCATGCCTCATCCAAGTCTATTTAAAACTGCTAATTGTAATTAAAAGATGGCTTTAAATGAGCCATCTGTAGCACTCCTACACAGCCTTTATTTGAAATAAACAAGAAACCCATGAGAGTTATGTAAGGTTAAGTTTATAATGTTTGGCTTAAAAACTGATTTTATAGACATTTATGAATTTGTTTACAGTATTTGCTTCAGTAGCAAATACTATAAACTCACCTTTGTAAGAATGTAATGCACAAAACCACCAAAATCACTGCTCTGGATTTACCAAACTTCTGAAAATGGACAAACCTCAAAACACTCCGTCTGAAAAAAAAACCCCAAACAAAACAAAACAAAAATGGATCAAAATCAGCAGTAAACGTATATTCTGCTTCTGTTGTATTCCTTTCTATCATTTGACCTCTATTTGTGTTTTTGTCTTGTTTTTTCCCACGTCAAAGACGATGAACCAGTCGGAGCAGCGTAAGTAAATAAATACTTGTAATACTGTGCATTAGACATCGTTTAAAAGGAGTGGGCAATGTATGATCTGTGATTTATTACTGCTACGTCACTGTGATCTATCTGCTTTTATCCTAGGAAAACAAACTCAACAAACAACCACAAGGACAAAAACATACGCCAGAGGAATACAAAATAAGCAATTTACTCAAGTAAGACTGTGTTGTAAGAGATGGTGGGGAGGGGGAATAAATGCAGAACTTACTGAGAGGATAACCCATATTCAAGTCTTCTCTCTACTTTCTCTTCACAGATGAGATGGATAAACTGCATTTTTTTTTGACTACATGAAAGTATCAGAGGTTGACAAAACTCCAGGCAGTGTGGAATAACCCATATCCTGTCTCATTCTATGAGAAACAATATCAGCACAACACTGGCAACAATAAGAACTTACTGTAATGGCTGTCTTAAGCATGCCTTATCCAGTCTTAGATGGCAATTTCAGGATGATGAATAATGACTAACACGCCACAAAGGTGTACACATTTCCAATGTGCTGTTGATGTCTCCTTTATTAATTTTAACATATCCTCAACTGAGGTGATTCCTTTTGTATTACATATCATGTACAATGCATGCAAGATAATAACGCAATAGGATACTCAGAATAGACATTTTCTGTTGTTATCCCTCGTGTGGCTTTTCTGCATCCAATCTACCTGTTTTTTATGGAGTCATCATATATATATATATATATATATATATATATATATATATATATATATATATATATATATATACTTTTTATCAACAATTTGTACAGCATATCATTGTCATTAAAATATTTAATTTGTGAGAAGAAAATCTACTTTTAACAGAACTTTTATTGTGAAGCAAGGGCTTCAATGACAGGCAGTATTTAAATTTAATTGAGAGTGCTTACAGAAAATGACTACTGTGTGTTTAACTATCTTAACGAAAAGGATATCTGTATTATTTCTATTTTCTTTCCAGAGTAACTTAGGTGTCTTGTATATGTTGAAGTATGAGTGTTCAAATGATAGGAAATATGTAAAAAAAAAATATTTTTTTTATAATTCTCAATTTCAATTCATTGATTTTTACTTTCTATTTTTCTCTCTTTAACTGTATAGCATGGCTATAATCCTATGCAATATGTATTCTTAAATAGGTATATGGAGGGCAGTTTGTTTTACTCAGTGAAGCTTTAATATTGTGGGATCACTTGAAAGCTGGCATAGATTCACTGCTGTAGCTGCATGACTCCTCTTTCAATACAATGTATCCATGTGTGTTGCGGTGGGAAAGGACCTGGATTCGGGATGTGAACTGAGGGACCAGAGCATATAGCCACGATCAAACATATGAGTGAGACCAACATTTTTTTTTTTCTGAATAAAAACAATGTCAAAAACCATGCCATGTTTCTTTTTTTTTTTTCTCCAAGATCTCAAATATTTAAGTAAATCGAGAGCATCATCTGTGTTATATAACAATTACTGTGAGATAAGATTTTAGATTCACTGATGGCCAACTAAGCTGAACACTGCCTACACAAAGTTTACAACATAACATAATGGCACTGACTTGAACTTTCTGCCTTCAGCGAGCAGTGAGATTTTTCTTCACTCTTCTTGCAGTTTCTCCAGCTCCTCCTGTACCTTCTCTACAAACGCAGGGAAGCTGGGATCCAGGAGGCAGACCCGCAGGAGGGGTTCCAAGTCACCTGATGCCAAAGAACAGGGACTGTATATGTTAGGGAGAGCCAGTGCAGTCTCTCCCAGGAAGTGCTGTGGGATGCAAGGAGAAAAACTCCAGTCAATCTAATGGTTAGAATCTCACTGAAAGACATGCAGCTATATGTAAAAGACTTTTGAATATTTCCACAAAGTTAATTTATTTCAGTGAAAACTCATATATAGATTCATTATACAAGTGATTATTGAAGGCACAATAACAATAGTTGTTATGCCCTACAGAGCAATAGGAAAGACTTCTCACTTGACAGCTGCCCAGCAGCAGACAGTTGCTGACACATTTCACAATGACGGTAAGCCACAAAATGTCAGTGCTAGAGACATAGGTTGTTCATAGAGTGCTGTATCTAAGAAAATTAATGGAGAGATGCTTTGCCGGTAGTAGCCTTCATTCACAGTATTCAGACAAGAAAGAAAGAAGGATTCCACAGTCGGGAATTGAATCTCAAACGGCCCAACACCTCACTCCACCATAATTAATTTGTTGTAAGCCATAATCATCAAAAATAACAGAAACAAAAACCTGCATAATATATTTCTGTGTATAATGACTCTATTCATGAGTTTCACTCTTTCAGTTTAATTACTGAAACATAATTAATGTATCAATCTTAATTTATTGATCCATGCATGTATTTCTGGGAGTGTTGATGAGAGCTGAGAGCCTTATAGGAAGGATATGATTACAAGACTACAGATTTAAAAGGCTATTTATAGCAAATGTAGCACCAGTTAATTTTAGATGATTTGCAGATTAATGTGTCAGAGTTTCAACATTTAATACCTCGGTAAGACGCTTGATGGACACAGAGCCGTGGACAGCTTCAGGCTCAGGCTGCCCATTCTTTCTCTGACATGCCTGCTGCCAGAAGATGACAGAGAAAGTGAGGAAGGAAAAAATAAAGATTTGACAGATGCGGCGTGACACCACAGAGTAGGGAGACCAATCAATGACCTCATTACTAATTGAAAATTTTCCACCTCTCAAAGTCCTTTCATCTTCTCTGCGAACTTCTGCATTGCATACGTCTCCTAAAGGTCAACTTGAGCACCATGGCGGACTCCATTTCTTTCCTAATCCTTCATGTTTAATGACTTAAAGCACAGAAGTTCTGCATGTTTTACTTTGAAGCCAAATTGTAGTTAGCAAATTTTTAATGCTACTCAAAAGTGTATTCAAGAACATAACTATTTCATTCTTACAGTTATCTCTGAATTTTTAATATGGGGTGATTTATATTTTATAATCTAATATTAGACTGGCATACTAATTTTTGAGTAATTTTTAGTCAGTCTAACCCTATTATTATTAAATTTTCCTATCTAAATTTGTGTTTTCATGGTAAGCCTTTACTTAATCCCATACAAAATCTGGAATTACTTAATGATTCTTACAGATTTAAATGGCCTATCAGCCCCACAAAAAAGACAATATAGTAAATAGCACCACCTAGCGAGGACTTACTGCTACTGTACTGTTGATGTCAAAATCCTTTCAAACACTGTGGTGAGCTTCTTCAATTATGGCTTACAAAAAGCCTATTTCACAACCAAAACAAATCGGATTAATCTATTATTACAATCTAAGTAGTGTGAATATTTTATCCATGTTCTAAACTTTAACCCAAAACTTAACATGAGTGTATTTCGCTTAGTTTTGGGACGTGTATGGCTTAACAGACTAACAGTTTGAAAAACAGTCTGGTTAGCGTTGAAAAAAATACATTGTGTTTGCTGAGAGGACATCTTAGCAACCTGTGCAGCTGGTGGGACCACAGTGGGGGGCTGATTTGGATGTGTCGCAGCAACTTCCAGAGAGGTGACAGGAACGTATGCAGACAACTTTTCCACAGCCCTTGAACACTGATTTACGGCCTCTGCTGTGCTGCTGCCATCAAACTGCATCCTTATCATGCGGCTCTCCCCCTGCACACGTCCAAAAGATTTGCACACCGTCTGTCTCTGTCAACCAGTCATGCCAATGAAAACATCTGAGGTTTGTATGTTTTGTTTCACTAATCAGTAAAATTAATTCATAAATAACAATTCAAAGCTTGTGTATTGTATAGTAATATCAATAATATCTTTTTGATTTTGTAATAATTAGTCAATGCATTGTTTAAAGTTTGGAATGGATCGCACTAAATGAAAACATTAATAGTCTGCTGCTTACCTTCACAGTAAATCGGATCATCAGGTTATCAGATTTGTGCTGCACTTTAAGAGAGTTGGAGCCGTCATGCAAAGGGATTGTGGCCTGAAAAATGAAAAGAAATGAAACATCTTTACTAACCTGGAAAAAAAGTTGATTTGTACTATCAAATTAATATATATGTTTTAAATAAGAACCCAAGAGCAAAAGAGACAATGGCTAAAATTAAATGTTTCCCAAAACTGTCTGCAGGGGTCTCTGTTTACTCAGTAACTTCAAAACTTCATATTTTGATCTAGTCATTTATCTCCAGGGGTTCAGCAAGAAAAACAATAGCTTTACAGTCTGTCTGCTAAATGTGCTTTGCCGTGGTTAGTTTTAAAGTAGAAGCAGTTAGTTAATTTCTTTCCTAAACAACTGCACTGCACTGGACCCAGAGCGTTGCACTTCACTAATGATTTAACAGAAAACACATTTTAAAAACTGCCAAAGGGAACATAATGTTCAACATTTTGGGAACCTTTTGCCTGAATGGTTCCTTCACATTTAACCTAATAACCACAATTCCACACAACTAGTCAATCAGACTTCGATGACATTTGATCACTAAGCAATATTCACATTTAAAACTGAATATTCAAATCTCTTATGACTAACTGTCATTTCAAAAGCCAATATGATGTGGATCCTTTGAGATCTTCTTTGGGATTTTTAAGGCTTAACGTTTCTGAATGAAAACTTCCTTCACAAACTGCAGGAGTCTGTAATAGAGCAGTCAGTGAATGCTCCTTAGTGAATGTTCTCTACTGTCTGACCTGAATAAATGTCTGACTTGTCAACCTAGCACAGCAAGATAGCCATGTCTCCTCACAGAACATTATTAATCAGAGACAGAGAGCTACCTGAAACTGCAGTCTGCAGGTCAGAGGAAACCTTTTATTTTGTCCTGGGCAACAAAAATGGTTTGTTGCCCAGGACAAACCACACATCTTTCCACTTTTACAAAAACAATGGAAAGATGTGTATATAGAAAATTGCATGGTTATCATAGATTATTTTTTTCTTTTTTGCTTCTTATCAGTTTTTATTCAGCTTTAGTGTGGCATGGACTTCTAAAGTTGCAAAGACAATAAGTGTGAAATCGTAAAACATTATTAAGGTTTATAACTTATGTGTATTTGTGACAAAAAACTATGATTTTTTTTTTTTTCTGTAACATTCTTGAACCCAAGAATATTTGGCTTGGCTCCTCCGAAACAATGCAGTCAAATCCCATCAGATTTGATCAGAAATGTCAGACTCTTCAGCAGAATATTTTATTCGGCCTTCATCAGACCCTCTGATCTGAAAACAGATTAATATTTATGTCCAGTGCCATGGAACGGGTGGAGCAAAATTTTGCACTTTGTTTTCAGGCTTTATTTAAAAAGATGAAGTCAGACTTTGTCATTCACAAGCTGCAGCCTTAATTCCCTACAGCTTTGGGCTAGTGTGGTGCAAATGTGCAATGCAATGTCTGGAGTTTCAACTGTTTCAAGCTTGGATCACAACTATAATGTTAGACTAAAACGCTAAGGGCATGGTTTTTCCCTGAAAAGAGACATTTTCAGTTTACATACTAATGCATGTTTCAAAATGTATTCCTTAATATCAATAACCAACTCAGAATTTAAACTGTTGCAGTTTTTCTTTATTGCTGTCATGCAGTTGTCAACTCAAACTCTACATTTTCAAAACAGTTGACATTCAGGCAAAAACAGTGACACTGATAGTCAAAGTGAAACATTTTACTTGCTAAGGGTTCTAGCCATGCCAAAACATTTAAAATATGAAAAAAAAATATTGAAGCAATATTTCCTTCAAGCAGCACAAGGTGCAACCAAGTGTATGAGCTCTTCCAATCAGTTATCACATAACAAACAACATAATACAGCACTTGCTTAGCCCATTAAACTGCTTTAAAATCAGTACAATTTGTCATTGTTCTACTACATAGACTGTGTTAGACTTTCCAGCTTCTTGCGAAGTATTTTATCCAGACTCAGAAATGCTTTGATAGTAATTTAATTGTTTTCCTTACTGAAATATTATTAATTATTACAAAAATACTTTTAAATGTAAACCAAAATAAATTTAGTAAGCTTTGATAATCAAGATGGTAAAACTTAAGGAGATTGATTTAGGGTCACTCTGATGATAGGAAAAGACAAGAGTACTCATAATGCACCATAATTGCAACTGTAATCATCATTGCAATATTCAACCACATCGCAATAGCATCTTACCAAGTTTTCTTGCCCTTGCAGCACCAGCAAGTATCCAGATTCCAACAAAGTCATGACGATTTTAGGTTCATTGGCCTTTGCCTCTAAAACCTGCAAAATAAAAACAGGAAAATAAATTGAGTGTCTGCATTTTCTTTCACTCTGCAGCTGCTCAATGTTTCATTTTACAAAGAGCTTTCGTCCACTTCACCATGGAGTCTCCCACATGTCTGGACTTTCCAGACAGAGTTGTCTTTATATGACAATTCTTTGAGACACACTCACTGAACTCAGGTGATTTCCATTCCATTCAATGTGAGACTACAAACACCAATTGGATGGACTTCTATTGTAATAGGTCAATCACTTTAAAGGGAATGAATGAATGATGCAGCCACTTATTTTATGTAGAATATTTTTATTTATTATTTTATTCAACATGCCTTTTCTACAGCAGAGTCTTGTATGGTGAGTGGTCATTCAACCTGTGGAGGTTGATTTAATAACTATTTGTTTTCTTTGAAAAAATAAGTAACCTGCTAATTGCTAATCTTTCTAAAGCTTTCTACAAGTAGCCCTTGACCAGCTCTTCATATAATTATTTTCCATCCTCTGTCTGTAATCTTGCAGGGATCAACTAGTTGTGTCTGATTTGACACAACTAGTCTCAAAACATGTTCTTTCCACTTCTTGATAATAGCATCAACAA